>NW_020867450.1:0-44944 GCF_003369695.1 Bos indicus x Bos taurus | reverse complement strand
TCCACACCCACTCCAGCATTTATTATTTGTAGACGATGGCCATTTTGACTAATGTGAAGTGCTACTCATTGTGGTTTTGACTTGCATTTCTCTAATAGTTAGAGATGTTGAGCATTTTTTTATGCATCGTATGTCTTCTCTGAATAAATGTCTATTTAGGCTTCTGGGTTGTTTTTTTTTTTTTTTTTGGTTTGGTTGTTTTCTTCAATGTTGAGTTATATTAGCTGTTTGTATATTTTGGATATTAATCCTTTGTTGCATTATTCAAAAATATTTTCTCCCATTCCTTATGTTGCCTTTTCATTTTGTTGGTGGTTTCTTAAATGCTTTGCAAAAGCTCTAAGTTTGATTAGGTTAGGTCCTGTTTGTTTATTTTGCTTTTATTTCTTTTGCCTTGGGAGATTGATCTAAGAAAATATTACTATGATTATGTCAGGATGTCTTGTCCATATTTTGTTCTAGGAATTTTATGGAATCATGTCTTATATTTAGTTCCTTAAACCATTGTGAGTTTATTTTTGTATGTGGTGTGAGAGAGTGTCCTAATTTCATTGATTTACTTGTAGTTGTCCAGTTTTCCCAACATCACTTGTTAAAAGAGTCTTTTATCCTTTGTATATTCTTATCTCCTTTGTAGTAGATTGATGGGACTATGGGTGTGTGTTTGTCCCTGGGCTCTTTATTCTGCTCCAATGATCCATATGTCAGTTTTTGTGTCAGTACTGCGCTGTTTTGATTACTGTATTTGTAGTATAGTCTGAAGTCTTGAAGGGTTATGCCTCCAACTTTGTTCTTTTTCCTCAGGATTGCTTTGGCAACTCTAGGTCTTCTGTGGCTCCATATAAAATTTAGGATTATTTATTATAGTTTGTGGTAAATGTCATGCATATATTGAGAGGGATTGCATTAAATCTGTAGATTGCATTGTATGGCCATTTTAACAGTATTAATTCTTCCAATCCAAGAGCATAGGGTATCTCTTGATTTCTTTGACTCACCTTCAATTTCTTTATCAATGTTTTGTAGTTTTCATTGTGTAAATCTTTTCCATTCTTGGGTAAGTTTATTCTTAGGTTTTTCTTAAGTTACTTTTAAACAGGATTTTTTAATTTATTTTATTTTTAAATTTTATTTAATTTAATTTTTTTTTTAAATTTTATTTTATTTTTAAACTTTACAATATTGTATTGGTTTTGCCAAATATCGAAATGAATCCGCCACAGGTATACATGAGTTCCCCCATCCTGAATAAACAGGATTTTTTAAAAACTTTCTCTTTCTGGCATTCCTTGTTAGTGTGAAGAAATGCAAGAGAGATATATATATATTAATCTTATATTCTGCTACCTTGCTGAATTCACAGATTAGTTCTAATAATTTTTATATGGATATTTTAGGGTTCTATATATAGATTATCATGACACCTGGAAATAGTGACAGTTTTACCTCTTCATTTACAATTTCTATGCCTTTTATCTCTTTTTCATGCCTGACTGCTGTGGCTGGGACTTCTAATACTATGATGAATAGAAGCGGTGAGAGTGGGTATCCTGTCTAGTTTCTGAATTTAGTAGAAAGGCTTTCAGCTTTTCACCATTGAATATTATGTTGACTGTGGGTTTTTCACAAATGGCTTTTATTATTTGAGATATGTTCCTCTCTACCCACTTTGGTAAGAGTTTTTATCATGAATGGATATTGAATTTTGTCAAATGCTTTTTCTGCATCTGTTGAGATGATCATGTGGCTTTTGTCTTTCTTCTGTTGGTGGTGGTGTATCAAACTGATTGATTTACATATGCTGAACTATCCTTGTGACCCTGGAATGAATCTAACTTGTCATGGTGTATGATCCTTTTTATGTGGTGTTGGATTCAGTTTCCTAATATTTGTTGGCAATTTTTGCATCTATAGTCATCAAATATATGGACCTGTAATTTTCTTTTTGTTGTATCTTTGTCTGGTTTTGGCATAGGGTAATAGTGACTTCATGGAATGAATTTCCCTCTTTTTCCAGTTTTTTGGAATAATTTGTGAAGGATCAGTGTAGGATCTTTGTATGTTTGGTAGAATTCCTAAGTGAAGCTGTTCAGTCCTGACTTTTGTTTGCACAGAATTTTATTATGGATTATGTTTTACTTCTAGTGATTGGTCTGTTCAAATTATCTGCTTGTTTTTGACCCAGTTTTTGCAAGCTATGTGTTTCTAGACATGGGTCCATTTCGTCTAGTTTCCTACCATTTAATTATTCTTAATATTATTATTTGTATTTCTGTGGTATCAGTTGTTATTTCTCCTAATTTCTTATTTTGTTGAATTTGGGTTCCCTCTCTTTTCTTCTTGGTAAACCATTTAATATCACAGTAATCCAAGTATATGCCCTGACCAGTAACGCTGAAGAAGCTGAAGTTGAACAGTTCTATGAAGACCTACAAGACCTTCTAGAACTAACACCCCCAAAAAATGTCCTTTTCTTTATAGGGGACTGGAATGCAAAAGTAGGAAGTCAAGAAACACCTGGAGTAACAGGCAAATTTAGCCTTGGAGTACAGAATGAAGCAGGGCAAAGGCTAATAGAGTTCTGCCAAGAGAATGCTCTGGTCATAGTGAACACCCTCTTCCAACAACAAAAGATAAGACTCTACACATGGACATCACCAGATGGTCAACACCGAAATCAGACTGATTATATGCTTTGCAGCCAAAGATGGAGAAGCTCTCTATAGTCAGCAAAAACAAGACCAGAAGTTGACTGTGGCTCAGATCATGAACTCCTTATTGCCAAATTCAGACTTAACTTGAAGAAAGTAGTGGAAACCACTAGACCATTCAGGTATGACCTAAATCAAACCCCTTACGGTTATACAGTAGAAGTGGGAAATAGATTTAAGGGACTAGATCTGATAGAAAGAGTGCCTGATGAACTATGGACAGAGGTTTGTGACATTATACAGGAGACAGGGCTCAAGACCATCCCCCAAAAGGAAATGCAAAAAGCAAAATGGCTCTCTGAGGAGGCCTTACAAATAGCTGTGAAAAGAAGAGAAGCAAAAAACAAAGGAGAAAACAAAATATATACTCATTTGAGTGCAGAGTTCCAAGGAATAGCAAGGATAGATAAGAAATCCTTCCTCAATGATCAGTGCAAACAAATAGAAGAAAACAATAGAATGGGAAAGACTGGAGATCTCTTCAAGAAAATTAGAGATACCAAGGGAACATTTCATGCAAAGATGGGCTCAATAAAAGACAGAAATGGTATGGGCCTAACAGAAGCAGAAGATATTAAGAAGAGGTGGCAAGAATACACAGAAGAGCTATACAAAAAAGATCTTCACGACTCAGATAATCACAATGGTGTGATTGCTTATACTCACCTAGAGCCAGACATCCTGGAATGTGAAGTCAAGTGGGCCTTAGAAAGCATCACTATGAACAAAGCTAGTGGAGGTGATGGAATTCCAGTTGAGCTATTTCAAATCCTGAAAGATGATGCTGTGAAAGTGCTGCACTCAATATGTCAGCAAATTTGGAAAACTCAGCAGTGGCCACAGGACTGGAAAAGGTCCGTTTTCATTCCAATCCCAAAGAAAGGCAATGCCAAAGAATGCTCAAACTATCACACAATTGCACTCATCTCACATGCTAGTAAAGTAATGCTCAAAATTCTCCAAGCCAGGCTTCAGCAATATGTGAACCGTGAACTTCCAGATGTTCAAGCTGGTTTTAGAAAAGGCAGAGGAACCAGAGATCAAATTGCCAACATCTGCTGGATCATCGAAAAAGGAAGAGAGTTCCAGAAAAACATCTATTTCTGCTTTATTGACTATGCCAAAGCCTTTGACTATGTGGATCACAATAAACTGTGGAAAATTCTGAAAGAGATGGGAATACCAGACCACCTGACCTGCCTCTTGAGAAACTTGTATGCAGGTCAGGAAGCCAAGGTTAGAACTGGACATGTAAGAAAAAAAAAAAAAAGAACTGGACATGTAACAACAGACTGGTTCCAAATAGGAAAAAGGAGTACGTCAAGGCTGTATATTGTCACCCTGCTTATTTAACTTTTATGCAGAGTACATCATGAGAAACGCTGGGCTGGATGAAATACAAGCTGGAATCAAGATTGCCGGGAGAAATGTCAATAACCTCAGATATGCAGATGACACCACCTTTACGGCAGAAAGTGAAGAACTAAAGAGCCTCTTGGTGAAAGTGAAAGAAGAGAGTGAAAAAGTTTGTGTAAAGCTCAACATTCAGAAAACTAAGATCATGGCATATGGTACCATCACTTCATGGCAAATAGATGGGGAAACTGGAAACAGTGGCTGACTTTATTTTTCTGGGCTCCAGAATCACTGCAGATGGTGACTGCAGCCATGAAATTAAAAGATGCTTACTACTTAGAAGGAAAGTTATGACCAACCTAGACAGCATATTAAAAAGCAGACATTACTTTGTCCACAAAGGTCTGTCCTGTCAAGGCTATGGTTTTTCCAGTGGTCATGTATGGATGTGAGAGCTGGACTATAAAGAAAGCTGAGCACCGAAGAATTGATGCTTTTGAACTGTGGTGTTGGAGAAGACTCTTGAGAGTCCCTTGGACTGCAAGGAGATCCAACCAGTCCATCCTAAAGGAGATCAGTCCTGGGTGTTCATTGGAAGGACTGATGATGAAGCTGAACCTCCAATACTTTGGCCACCTGATGTGAACAGCTGACATTTGAAAAGACCCTGAAGCTGGGAAAGGTTGAGGGCAGGAGGAGAAGGGGACGACTGAGGATGAGATGGCTGGATGGCATCACTGACATGGGTTTGGGTGAACTACAGGAGTTGGTGATGGACAGTGAGGCCTGGCGTGCTGCGGTTCATGGGGTCACAAAGAGTTGGATATGACTGCTCGACTGAACTGAACCAAAGCCTGACTAGAGGTTTGTAAATTTTTTAATTTTTAAACACACACAGACACAAATGCACAGGTCTTAGTATTATTGATTTTCTTATTATTGTTTTTTCAATCTCCATTTTAATTATTTCACCTATGATCTTTATTATTTCCTTCCTCCTTCTGCATTTGGGTTTTGTTTGTTCTTCTTTGTATAATTCTTTTAGGTTACTGGTGAAATGGTTTATTTGAGATTTTTCTTATTTCTTGAGGTAGACTTGTATCACTATGAACTCCCCTCTTAGAACTGCTTTTGCTGTATCTCAGAGATTTTTGTAAGGTTGTAGTTACTTTTTTTTTTGTCTCAAGGTATATTCTGATTCTTCTTTGATTTCATGTTGACCCACTGGTTTTTAGTAAAATGTTGTTAGTTTTCATGCATTCATTCTTTTCCCATTTTTCTTTCTGTGGTTGATTTCTAGTATCATGCCACTGTAGTCAGAAAAGATGCTTAAAGTAATTTCTATCCTCTTTAATGTGTTGAGACTTGTTTTGTGACCTAGTATGTGGTCCATTCTAGAGACTGTTTCATGTGCATTGGAAAGAATGTGTATTTCACTTTTTTTGGTATATAGTGTGCCGAGGTCCAGCCCCGGCTGATCCAGGGTATTCGAAGGAGAGGACGGCTTCGGCGACCTATTTATTTATTTATTTATCAAAGATATAAAGAGTAATAGAATGAGGATAGCTCAGTAGGAAAATTCAGTGGAGAAAAGAAGCTGAGTAGCTTGGTTTACGCGGAAAATCAATATAACCCGTGACACAGGTTAGCTCTGACCATGGAGACCACAGGCGCCCTCTCGAATAGCAGAAGGTGCCCCACCTTAGACACCTTCTCAAGTGGGTCTTAGAAGCCCAGGCAAATAAATGGTCGCAGAGGATATCTGCGCTCCAGATGGAGACTCAGCTGGAAATTGAGGGGAAGAATGACATGGGGAGAACCAAGCTTTGGTGAGCAAGGCTGTAGCTTATTTTCAACAGGGGCTTATATACCCTAAGTTACACACAGAGGATAATAGGGGATGCAAAGTCAGCAGTCTTTGATCCTTATCAAAAACCAGGGTTTCTTTCCTGCAAACTTATCATATACAAATGGTTTAGGTGATTTACATCATCTTCTGGCCAGAAGGCCTATTAACATTTTATGACTCTTGACAAAGACTTATCAACAAAGACTTATTTTCTCTAAGGGTAATTATTTTAAGGTTTGGCGCCATCTTCTGAAGATAAAATTGCATTCCTATAGGGCAGCTGTGTAATAGGTTTACAACAAAGGAAAGAATTTATTACCTTAAGGGTCTAAGTTACTAACACCAAGGCCCACTACTTATTTTTTCTACATACCAACTATTAATTAATTAATACATATTCAAGGATACAATACAGGGGATGTGAAAACTTGGCAACAAGCATTGGCTCATCAATGAAATCCTTTACTAGTTTATTCTGACAGTTTCTAACTCTCTGAGAAGTTCTAAGCTATTTGAATATCTTAAGCTTCCCGTGCCTCTCGAGGCTGGGAGACTGTAAACAATCGTATGCATAGCTGTAGGAGTCCGGGTAAACTTGTCAGGCGAGTTAGAGAGCTATCTGAGGGGTTTGGATTTAACACTCCTAGTTGCCCAGGACTTTATTAATTGGAGCTGTAAATTAACTCTTTGACAGAGAGAGCGAGATGGTGGTGGGGGACAGCCCCCAGTAAAGTCAGAGGTGAGAGCACAAAGCAATAAAGTAGGCAGACTCTGGTTTTTGGGGGTAGATGCTCGAGAATATCCAGGGGGACTCCTGAGGCTCGATCCCGCCTTTGTGTATGCCGAGGCCTCCTTCCTCATGACCTTTGTCACAAGTGGAATGCCTCACCGGCTCCCGGAAATAGTGTCCTATAGATATTAATTAGTTGGAGAAGGAAATGGCAACCCACTCCAGTGTTCTTGCCTGGAGAATCCCAGGGACGGGGGAGCCTGGTGGGCTGCCATCTCTGGTCACACAGAGTCGGACACGACTGAAGTGACTTAGCAGCAGCAGCATAGATATTAATTAAGTCCAACTGGTCTGTTGTATCATTTGTTGCCTTCTGTTGCCTTCTTGACTTTTTTGTCCAGGTGATCTGTCCATTAATGTTGGTGGTGTGCTATTGTTTTCTCCCTTTATGTCTGTTAGCATTTGTTTATATATTTATGTGCTCCTATATTGAATGCATATATGTCAATGAGTGTAATATCCTCTTGTTTTATTGATCCATTTATCATTATATAATATCCTTATTTATCTTTCTTTATGACTTTTGTTTTAAACTCTATTTTGTTTGATTTGAGTATTGCTACCTCTGCTTTCTTATATTTCCATTTGCTTTGCATGAAACATATTTTCCCATTCCCTCACTTTTATTCTGTGTGTGTCTTTCACCCTGAAGTGAGAGTCTTGTTGGTGGCATATTGTAGATTCTTATTTCTTTAGTCCAATCTGCTACTGTATGTCGTTTGATTAGAGTACCTATTCCATTGTCACTTAAAGTAATTCTTGGTAGGTATGTAGTACTGCCATTTTAAACTCTGTTTTTGTAGTTTGCTCATTTCTTCTTTTTATTTTTGTGGTTTGATGATTTTCTTTTGTAGTGTGCTTAAGTTCCTTGTTTTTTGGTTTTTGTGAATCTGTTGTATGTGTTTGATTTGTGGTTAACCTAGTTTTCAAGTATGTTACCCATGATTATACCCACTTGCTTTAAACTGACAGTTATACAAGTTCAAACACATTCTAAAAATCTAATTTTTATACTTCTTTCCCCACACTCTGCAGTTTTGATGTCTTGCTTTATATCTTCATGCTTATCCTTTTGCTGTTTATTGTAATAGTTATAATCACTTTTACAAAAATATTTTGTTTGTTTTTAAACTATGTACTGGTTTATTTAACTATCCTCAAATCTTTTATTCATTTGCCTTTCTTATCATGATTTCCATTTCCTATAGATTCTTGCTTCTTTTCTATTTAGAGAAGACCCTTCAGTATTTCTTTTAGGGTGGGTTTAATATACTGAATTCTTTTAGTTTTAGCTTACCTGTGACTTTTTTTTAATTTCACCTTCTATTTTAAATGATAATCTTGCTGGACAGAATAGTTTAGTTTACAGTATTTCCCTCTCATGACTTTGAATACATCATGCCACTCCCTTCTGGCTTGCAAAGTTTCTGCAGAGAAATCAGTTGATAGTCTTATGAGACTCCCCTTATAACTTAATCTGTATTTTTCTTTTGCTGTCTTCAGAATCCTCTCTTTAACTTTTGCCATTTTAATTATGATGTGTCTTGCTACAGATCTGTTTGGGTTCATATCGTTTTGGATTCTCTGTGTTTCCTGTACTTGAATATCTATTTCCTTCTTTACATTGGAAAGTTTTCAGCCATAATTTCTCCCAATACTTTTTCGATCCCTGCTTTTCTGTCTCTTTTCCTTCGGGAAGTCCTATTAAGTGTTAAGTTAGCACACTTTATATTATCACATAGATCCCACGTGTTGCTATCAACAGCATGATTTCCATTATTCTATTTTGCAGATCACTTATTTGTTCTTCTTTGTCATATGGTGCTATTCATTGCTTCTAGATTGGTTTTTATTTCAGCAATTGAATAGTTTGATTGACTCATCTTTTTTTTTTTTTTTTTTTTTGAGGACTGAAAGTTCCCACCATCTAATCTCAACTGGTTCCCCAGGCAACCAAGCTCCAAGTCTTAGGACATCTAGAAAAATGGAAGTGTTAGCTGTTCAGTCGTGTCTGACTCTTTGCGACCGCATGGACTGTAGCCCGCCAGTCTTCTCCATCCATGGGATTTTCCAACCAAGAATACTGGAGTGGGTGGCCATAGCCCGCCAGTCTTCTCCATCCATGGGATTTTCCAGCCAAGAATACTGGAGTGGGTGGCCATTTCCTCTCCAAGGGATCTTTCAGACCCAGGGATTGAACCTGTGTCTCCCGCATTGCAGGCAGACTCTTTTTTTTTTTTTTTTTTTAATAGAAAATTATTTAATTAGTATACATTTAGTTCATTGTTACAGTGAGCTACCTTTTTATCAATAACCTTTCTTAATTTCTTTAGCATTTTTATTGCTTGCTTTTTGAACTCAGGGTCTGATAGGCTATTGAGGTCTGTTCCATTATTTTTTTCAGGGGATTTCTCTTGTTCTTTTGATTAAAAGTAGTTTCTCTGCTTTTTCATTTTACTTAACTCTAAGTCTCTCAGAATTTAGGAGGAATAATTATCTATTGTGGTCTTAAAGGGGTGTTTTTATGTAAGATCATCCCTGTGAACACTGTGTGTTTTCAATATTTTTGGTGTAAAGGTTGGTTTTGGTATAGATAATAACCATGTCTTTCTTCAGAGTGTGCTGACTGTTGTCCCTTGCTAGGAAGTGTGATTGATGTTGTGTTTAGAGATTGTGCTGGATGTGAAGTGGGGCTTCCTCTGTGGCTGTCATTGCCCTATTAGGGATGGGATCTGCTCCCCAGCTGTTGGAGTAGAAGCTCTGTGGGCCCAGTTTGATCAGACTCCATTGCCCTTGTTTGTGTGCCTTGCTCCAAAGGAGATGATTGCTAAAGCAAGGGAGGCACATGTGGTCACAGCAAACCTATGTGCCGCCTGTGTAGGCATCTGCAGTTCCACCCAGAAGAAACCCGAGGTTGCATCCCTTTCTCTGTTGTGTTTGTCCCAAATCTAGTGCAAGGCTATGGTGTGCAGTAGTGTGGTGCTGGGGTCAGGGTATTAAAGCTGCAAGAACTGAGGTGGCCCTGCCACTGCCTGGGCTCTGGACTGCCTCTGTGGCAGTCTTCTCCCACGACCTGTCTGCCCCAGATCTATACATGCAGCAAAATTGTTATAAAAACCCCAACCTTATTTTTGTGGAACTTGACAAGTTGATTTTTAAAACTGCTTGGACAACAAAGGGCCAAGAATAGTTATGACACTCTTAAAGGGGGAAAATCAGGTGGGAGGACTTGCTTCTTGGTATCAAGACTCATTATGAAGCCACAGCAATTGAGGGGATATGGAGTTGGTACAAGAATACACAAATAGATCAGTAGAAAATATACAAGTCCCAGAAACAGACATTTGATTATGATATACAGATACTTGATTTATGAAAAAGATGGGACTTTGTAGTGTTGGGGAAAAACTGCTCTTTTCAATAATGATGCTAGAACACCTGGACAAGTATTTAACTAGAAAATATGAAAGATATATCCAGAATGTAGTAAAGAGAGATAAGGAGATGGAAATTATAAGTCAGCACATGGAAAATTTAATGGACTAACATATATCTAATTAGAGTTTCAAAAGGAAAAAGTGAAGACAATGAAGGAAAAGCAGTATTTTAAAAATAATGAGGGCTTCCCTGGTAGCTCAGTGGCAAAGCATTCGCCTGCCAATGCAGGTTTGATCCCTGGTCTGGGAAAAATTCCACATGCTGCAGAGCAGCTACACCCGTGCGCCACAACTGCTGAGCCTGTGCTCTAGAGCTTGGAAGCCACGACTGTTGAGCCGTGTCCCACGACTACTGAAGCCCTTGCACCAGAGCTCATGCTCTGCAACAAGAGAAGCCATGACAATGAGAAGCCCTCACACCACAACTGGAGAGTAGCCTCCACTCGCAGCAACTAGAGAAAAAGTCTGTGCAGCAACAAAAACCCAGCACAGCCAAAAATAAATAAATAAAATTATGAAAAAATTAACAATAATGGCTAAGAATGTTCCAGAACTGATGAAAAGTATGAATCCACAGATCCATGATGTATAACAATACCCAAAACAGAATAAATAAAAAGCTTTATCCTGCAATTATAGAACATTACAAACAATGAAAATATCATGAGAGCAATCAGATGGGAGGGGACACTTAACAAAAAGGAATAACAAAATGAGAAAAGAATTCCTAGCAACTTTGGTGAAAGTCACCGTCAGTGTAGAATTGAGTATCCAGTCTAAATACGTTGATAATCAAATAGATGAATGGAAAAAGGAACCGATTTGTTTAAAAAAAAAAGAAAGAAAGAAAACATGTAAGAGGATTCTAAAGTATAAGATCACAGAAAGGCTGACATTAAGAGGATGAGACCCATGCATACATGGACCTTCATCTGTGACAAAGATGGCATTAATAATAATGGGGAGAGAATGGCTCTTGATTCTGGGTCAACTGGGAATCCATACAGAAAGCAAAAGATTTTTGACCCCTATCTTGCCATCCACAAAAGTCAATCTTAGGTGGACTACAGATTTAAATGTGAAAAGTAAAACAGTAAGACTTTTAAGTACATGATATTAAGAGGATGTTTTCATGACATGAGAATAGAGAATACTTTAGTAAAATACTTCAATATAAAAATACTTTTTATATTGAAGTATAGTAGTCAGAGAAGGCAATGGCACCCCACTCCAGTACTCTTACCTGGAAAATCCCATGGACGGAGGGCCTGGTGGGCTATAGTCCATGGGGTCCCTAAGAGTCGGACACGACTGAGCGACTTCACTTTCACTTTCTATAGTTGATTTACACTATTGTTTTAGTTTTAAGTCTACAACAAAGTGGTTTGGTTATACATATGTATATATTATTTTTAAAAATTCTTTTCCATTATAATTTATCACAAGATATTGAATATAGTTCCTTTGCTATGCAGTGAATTCCTCAGTTCAGTTCAGTTCAGTCGCTCAGTCATGTCCGACTCTTTGCAACTCCCATGAATCGCAGCACGCCAGGTCTCCCTGTCCATCACCAACTCCCAGAGTCCACTCAAACTCATGTCCATCGAGTCAGTGATGCCATCCAGCCATCTCATCCTCTGTCGTCCCCTTCTCCTCCTGCCCCGATCCCTCCCAGCATCAGAGTCTTTTCCAGTGAGTCAACTCTTCACATGAGGTGGTCAAAGTACTGGAGTTTCAGCTTTAGCATCATTCCTTCCAAAGGACACTCAGGAGTGATCTCCTTTAGAATGGACTGGTTGGATCTCCTTGCAGTCCCAGGGACTCTCAAGAGTCTTCTCCAACACCACAGTTCAAAAGCATCAATTCCTCAGCACTCAGCTTTCTTCACAGTCCAACTCTCACATCCATACCTGACCACTGGAAAAACCACAGCCTTGATTAGACGGACCTTTGTTGGCAAAGTAATGTCTCTGCTTTTCAATATGCTATCTATGTTGGTCATAACTTTCCTTCCTCCTTACTGTTTATCATAATGTATTATTTTGATTAAAGGAGAATGAATTCT
Source organism: Bos indicus x Bos taurus (assembly GCF_003369695.1). Lineage (NCBI taxonomy): Eukaryota > Metazoa > Chordata > Mammalia > Artiodactyla > Bovidae > Bos > Bos indicus x Bos taurus. The sequence continues at coordinate 32,736 of NW_020867450.1, read as the reverse complement.
TAAGTTGACAGAAAAAGCATTGTTTGTGATAGTAATAGATTGGCAATAACATAGAGGTCCATAATAGGAGACATATTAAATTATATTATTTCCATGCATAGATCTAACTTCAATAGGACAATAACCATGCCAGACTGGACTGTGGCTTAATCAGTACCCTTTTGGCTTCTGCTTTAACTGAGTGTTAGTGAAGTGAGTGAGTCATTCAGTCGTGTCCAGCTCTTTGCAACCCCCTGGACTATATAGCCTGCCAGGCTCCTCTGTCCATGGAGTTCTCCAGGCAAGAATACTGGAGTGGGTAGTCATTCCCTTCTCCAGGTATCTTCCCGACACAGGAATCAAACTGGGGTCTCCTGCACTGCAGGCAAATTCTTTACCATCTTTGCTACCAGCGAAGCCCAAATATAATCGACTCTTTGTGGCCCCATGGACCATAACCCACCAGGTTCCTCTATCCATGGAATTCTCCAGGCAAGAATACTGGAGTGGGTAACCGTTCCCTTCTCCAGGGCATCTTCCTGACCCCGGGATCAAACCCAGGTCTCCTACACTGCAGGCAGATTCTTTACCATCTGAGTCACCTATCTGCTCACTTTAACAAAACACCTGAGTATTAAAGGTTATTAAAATAGTCCTTGTCCGAATGATTCTACTCAAAGTTTCTCAAAATGTATGGCTTAAGGCTTTAATTATGATTTCAATTATGGCTGAGCCCAAGTAATTGGATCTATAATTTTCTATTTCTATGATGTGTTTTGTCAGACTGTAGGAGAAAAACCACCTGATTGGAGCTGGGCCTTTGGCTGGAGGAACCAGTCAGTCTGCAGCAAGAGAACCAAGGGCATAAATCCTTAATCTCACTCTCCGCTTATCTTCTGCTGCTGTTTCCGTTGGCTGAGCCCAGGGGAAGCCAAAGAGCATGAGAAACACTTAAAGATGTCCATATTGTTCAGCCCCCAGGGCAGAAAGCAGAATCAGAAATTTCAAAAGGGCCATAAATGTTTCCTAACTTTGTATGTAGAATCTGTTTCCTCACCTCTTGAATCTCAGGTTGGCCATGTGACTTATTTTTGGATAATGGAGCATTAGCAAACATGATGCAAGCAGAGTTTTGACAGATACTGGAACTTACAAACTGGCTTCCCAACAGTTCTTAAGACCCCTGCCTATGTGAAGAAGTCTGGGCTCGCCTATTGGATGACGAGAGACATGTGACTTGTCACTCGAGCTTTTAACCACCCGACACTCCAAAGCAGAGTGACCCACCTGACCACAAATTGGTGGGGGAACCTTGCCAGGGCTATCAGAGGAACTGTTCAGCTGATCCAACTCCGAATGGCTAACCCAGAATTGTGAGTAAAGTGAAAGGAATTCTTTGGCAGTCCAGTAGTTAGGACCTCACTCTCACTGCCGAGGGCCTGGGTTCAATCCCTGGTTGCGGAACTAAGATCCCACAAGCTGTTTACATTGCCAGATCAATTTCAAGATAAGTATATCAAGTTCCATAAAATCTCTTGCTTGTATTTCAGTAAGTATTGAATTAAGTTTATAAATTAATTTGGGAAAAAAGTGATATATTTATGTCATTAAGTCTTCCTAGTTAATAATGTGATATAGCTCTATTTCTATTGGGAATGATATATGTTTCCTATGTTTCTTCTTTCAGTTTTTAAAATATTGGTATACAGGAACACTACTAATCTTTGTATGTTGATTTTGTATCCAGCAATTTGATTGGACGCTCTTATTAGTTCTAATAACTTTACACATTCTCCTGGATATTCTATAGGGACAATATCATAAATATTGGCAATTTTTGTTTCTTCTTTTCCACTTCTCTGACTCTTGTTTATTCTTATGGTCTTAATACATTTGTTAAGCCCTTCAGCACCATGTGGAGAAATGACAGCTGCTATCTGTCTTATTACTTTAATCTGCTAATGTGGTATATTAATAGATTTCTTTATTGAACATGTGGCATTTCTTGGATAAATCAAACTTGGTCATGATAGATTACTTTTTCTGAATTAAATATAACATTTACTCAGAACTTTTATGCTTTTAAGAGTAATTTTGCTAACAGTTTCCCTTTTTTGTACTGTTCATGTCCAATTTTACTGTCAAGGTTATACCATGCTCTTAAAACAAACTGGGTAGCATACGAATTATCTGCTTCTTAAAGCATTTTGAATATTATAGGAATAATCTATTCCCTAAAGGTTCTGTAAAATTTGCTTCTTCATTGTTCATGCATTTGATTTAATGGTTATTGGTTTGTCCAAATTTTTTTTTCTTCTTGAGATATGTGGGGGAGTAACTGCTTTCTCCTGACCTCAGGTTTCCATGTGGAAGAAAGTCTACTCATGCAATGCCCTTAGCCTTGAGTCTCCTCCACTATACCTCCTCTATAGACAAGAGGAGAGTTGGATGACAGATGAACTCAGCTCCTTTCGGGAGCTGGGTGAGCCATAGACCATATGGTCACAAAGAGTCAGACACAACTGAAGCAACTTAGCGTGCACACAGGTGGTTATCTTCCATAGAATAAGAGTGCTGAATAACTTCTGGGGGAGCCAAGGCTGTCCATCCATGACAAAGTAATTATGTCGAATTCACTGGTGAGTTATTACAAGTTCACTTAGCTGCACACCAAAACCACTATCTCTAAACTGCTTTACCAGTAATAATTGTGTTACTTTGACTCTTTTCTACTTGGTTATAGTTAATGATAAAGAACTTGGGAGGCGGGGGTGGCGGGGGGAAGGGTGTCATTCTTTACCACAATTTGCAACATCTGGTGCATTGGCTGAACATTTTGAAAAACAAAGGCAACTAGAGAAATTGAGACTATGGGGTGGTGAGGGTTCATGTTTTATAGCTTTAGAGTTTTGACCTTGGTATTTTATAGCAGCCCAGATTGTGCAGTTGGCTTTTGTGGGGATAGCTTCCTCAAGTGGCTTCAGCTTTTGTGCTTTAGTAAGCATGGCAGACCTGGGGGTCGTGATGTTGATGGGTCATCATGGTTTATGGTAGTTGTATCCTCAGGTTTCTGGCTGTTTTTCTGAAAAAGGGTTGGTTTCTTGTTTTCATTGTGGTAAAATATACATACAATTTATCAGTTTAATCATTTTAAAGTGTACAGTTGGTAGCATTACATACATTTACATTGCTGTGTGTAACAAAAGGATTGTTTTTAAAAGATACAGAATTGGACAAGGGTTGCTTGCTCTGGTCTCCATGTGAAGATCCCTACAGATTGACCATGAATACTGCACCCAGTTTGGACTGGTATTGGAGGAGAAACTGACTCAGAAATGAGGTGTGTGTGTGTGTGTGTGTGTGTGTATGAATATACTCACACACACACACACATATATACACATATCAGGGAGTTAGAACAACCCAAAGGAAGATTAGATGCTGGAGAAGCAAGTATGATGTCCCTTTCTTAGAGATAACAATGATGCATATCATACATTTTTGAAAAAACGAGACCATGCATCATCATCTAGTGTGGTAGCTAGTAACCACATGTGGCTATTTCAGTGTAGGTTTAATTAAATTAACATTTCACTCTTCAGTCATACTGGCCACATTTCAAGTGCTGAGAAGCCACTAACTGACTGACTACCCTTAAGTGCTGACTCCCTTACTGAACAGTACAGATGTGAAACATTTACATTATCACAGAATATAAATCATAGTTAACATACCATGATTTGCCATCAAATATTTGAAAGTTTACCTTTCATGCCTGAAAAATATCCCACTGAATGATGTGCCATCAATTATTTGACCATTCCTATGTGAATATTTTTAAGACGGACACACACAACTAAATAACACTCTAAAAAGCTATATGATATAGTCTCCCCTCATTATCACAAGCACTGAGAGTTTCATCTTAAATATGGCCAATTTGATAGGCAAAAATAGATCCCAACTTCTGTTATCCTAAATATTAATTAGCTGAACAGTGACCCAATGTAATTTGTTACAGAGCTGAAAGACACAGTGCAGCTTGGACAAATTACTTCCTAGACTGTGAAAAAAGCGACGTGCGACAGGATGCACACATGCTTAAGGTGGGTATCCCAGGGACATGGAACAAAGGGAGGACACGCAGAGCTGCGGGTGTTGAGGGGAAACGGAGAGGGAGATAACCTGGATTTGGCTTAGAGGGTCGCTGATGTGAAGTCAGAGAGCTTCGCGTCACCTGGAGTCTTCCGCTGGCGAGTCCGGCGGCGGGCGCGCCTGCTGTTCGTCTCGGACGCAGGCCTGGCCCGCGGCGACAGTGGCCCGGCGCCTGGGCTCCGCCGCGCCCGCGCGTTTGTGAGCTGGCCCCGGGTCACGCGAGAGCCCCCGGAGGGGCCGCGCGCCGGCCGCCGCGTGCGGAGCCGAGAGCGCGCGTCTGGGTCCTCAGCTTGAGCACTGGCCTTTCTAGGGAGACAGGTTCTGACTGAGTGGGTTGGCGGCCGCCCTGGCTTCTGATTCTAAGGAGCAGCCGGAGTGTAAAGTCACTGGGTAGGGCTTGACCCTCAGAGGTTACCACACGCTAATCCACTCTGGTTCAACCTGATGGAGAGTCGTGCTCTGAGGTGCTGCTCTCCAGCCTGGTTTTCGTGCCGGCGCGGTGAATGGCAGGTGATACGTGGGAGCGGCGGGGGTGCGGACAATGGCATTTAGTAACATGGAGGACGCAGCTTGTCACCAAACCATCTCACTTGATTTGACCAAACCGCTTCGTGGAGTCCACCCTCTTTTGTTTCGGTTACTCCCAGGCCATTCTTCAGGCCAGAGGAGGCTCCCATACCATGAACCAGGCTGAAGGTGAGCGACTGGAGCTCTGGATAACGGAGTATGCTCAACTCCAGGAGGTGGCGACTGCACCAGTGTTTAAAGGGGTCCGATGAAAGTGAAAGTGGAGAGTGAAAACGTTGGCTTAAAGCTCAACATTCAGAAAACGAAGATCATGGCATCCGGTCCCATCACTTCATGGAAATAGATGGGGAAACAGTGGAAACAGTGTCAGACTTTATTTTGGGGGGCTCCAAAATCACTACAGATGGTGACTGCAGCCATGAAATTAAAAGACGCTTACTCCTTGGAAGGAAAGATATGACCAGCCTAGATAGCATATTCAAAAGCAGAGACATTACTTTGCCAACAAAGGTTCGTTTAGTCAAGGCTATGGTTTTTCCTGTGGTTATGTATGGATGTGAGAGTTGGACTGTGAAGAAGGCTGAGCGCCGAAGAATTGATGCTTTTGAACTGTGGTGTTGGAGAAGATTCTTGAGAGTCCCTGGGACTGCAAGGAGATCCAACCAGTCCATTCTGAAGGAGATCAGCCCTGGGATTTCTTTGGAAGGACTGATGCTAAAGCGGAAACTCCAGTACTTTGGCCACCTCATGAGAAGAGTTGACTCATTGGAAAAGACTCTGATGCTGGGAGGGATTGGGGGCAAGAGAAGGGGACGACAGAGGATGAGATGGCTGGATGGCATCACTGACTCGATGGACGTGAGTCTGAGTGAACTCCGGGAGTTGGTGATGGACAGGGAGGCCTGGTGTGCTGCGATTCATGGGGTCGCAAAGAGTCAGACACGACTGAGCGACTGATCTGATCTGATCTGAGACCTAGAGGAGTTGATTTGAAGGCGGGGCTGCCTTTGAAGTTTCCAAGAAGCGTACTGGGGAATGAACATGGGCAGGAGAGGTGGCTGAGCTTTGAGAAAGGTCCTGAGGTGAGTGTGACCTCCTTTCAAACCTCATCATCTAGACAACAAGACAAGGAAGAAATACAGGACTAATTTAGTCCTAGCCTAATATAACCAATATAACAGTATTATCAGAAAACCGGAAACATTTGTAGAATATGAGGATGTAATTGAAGAACCAGATCAAAGAGCTTTTAGAAAAGGAAGGAAAATAAAAAACTTTAAAGGGGTCATCCTTGGACTTCCCTGATGGCCCGGTGGTTAAGAACTGGCCTGCCAGTGCAGGGGATATGGGTTTGATCCCTGCTCTGGGAAGATCCCATGTGCCACAGAGCAGCTAAGCCTCTAGGCCACAACTACTGAAGCTGCACCTAGAGTCCATGCTCCCCAGTGAGAGGAGCTAGCTCACTGAGAAGCCTGGGTACCACATGGAAGACCCAGCATAGCAACCCCTCCTAAAAAGAATGTAAGAAAACAAGAATTCCCTAAAATTATTTTAAGTCTTAATTTTTGCCTATATGAAATTTATGGGCAGGATGTTGCCAAGGTATTTCCTTTCCATACTGATAACCATGTGCCTAACAAGATGCTTTGTGGGTTGCTCTACCTTTGTCCATTTTTCAAATGGCATTCTTTGGCTTGATTCTTATTCTACTCTTCCTGGGTGGCTTTAAATCTGTTCCTGTAGTTTCAATTGCCACTCCTGCTTCAGGCCAGGGGCATCTCCACCTACATGTCCCTTAGGCACCAGGATTTTCAACACATTTCTTCAAACCCTCCTCCTCCCTTCCCTGTCTTAAGCACTGTTGTTGTGTAGTCACTAAGTCGTGTTTGACTCTTCGAGTGACCCAGGGAACCCAAGGATCGGACCCAGGCCTCCCACATTGCAGGCAGATTCCTGGGTCAGGAAGATCCTCTGGAGAAGGGAACGGCTACCCACTCCAGTATTCTGGCCTGGAGAATTCCATGGACTGTATAGTCCATGGGGTTGCTAACAGCCAGACATGACTGAGCGACTTTCACTTTGAAGTGAAATATGAAACCACATAACCTCTAAATATGTGGTGGTACTCAGGTTACACAGTATAAGAAAATGAAAACATTTACATTTCTGTTAGGAAGTTTGAGTCTTAAGCTTTTTAAAAGATAGAAAACAAATACTGTTTTTATTACAATCATGTATGTTTCTACTTCATTTGTATTTGGAACCAGACTGCCTTGATATGAATCCCAGCTCCACGGCTAATTAGATATGTTCTTCCACAAGCTACTTAACTGTTTCTCCATCTGTTAGATGGGAATAATACTAACTGCTTCAGTGATTGTTATGAAGATTAAAGGAATTAATATATCTAAAAGTGCTCTGAATAATGCCGGGCCTATGGTAAACACCATTTTAAAGTATTAGTTATTTCTATTATTTAACTAATGGGGAAGTAGCTGCCTAATTTTCTGCTTATCTTTGGTGCCCTTCCAATGGATTCTGAACAACCAGTACTTCCTTCTGTCATAGAAATTGTCTGAATGTACTGAAATTGCTTTTCTCACCTACACCTTAAGATGTCCAAAATACATTTCTTTGCCTCAAGTACTCTTATTTCTAAGAACTTCCAGGGCTTACCCCTCTTTTGCTTTAGGTCCTTTCCAGTCTGCTTATCCCTGCCTCTTCAAATATCAAGTATGATCATAGAGTTATTCTAGCTTTATGAATACAATAGTAAAGAGGAGTCATACCATCACAGATGAATTTTTGTTGAGGTACTATTTTTTGCATGTACTCACACCAACTTAATTTTTCAATTTCTATACACACAGTACAGCAAAAATGATTTAAATTCTTCCCATTTTCATCTTACTGAAATAATTTCACTGGAAGTGTTTTTTTCTGTTATAAAGTAAGGAACTGATTAATAAATCCGTTTTTTTTTCCATATATCAAATTCTTCTAATTAGTTTTTACCATTGAGTTCCTCAGGATCAAAATAAAACCTAAATTTTATTTATGCAATCCTTTATTAAATTTGGTCAAGGACTATGGGTAGTTTTACTTTGTTAAATATTTCCATCAAGTCTTTCTAGAGTCAATTTTGGCAATTTTTAATCTTATAAGATGTGGTTCTTCAGTACATTTTCTTCTTTGTAATGCAGTCATCATACAGTGTTACCTATTCTGGTTTTATTTCTATAATGGAAATTCATTTGCTGCGATTTGGATAAACAACAGTTTGAATTCACTTCTTAGCTAAAAATGAGAAAATTGTAATTCCTCTCATCAATTCTCCAAGACCATCCTTGAGGTCAAAACATCTTACCTCATCTCCTCTCCCCTCAGCTGTCTTCACTCCTGCTTATTCCTTGGACACCAGCTCAAGCAGCGCTGGCTCGAGGAATCCTCTCCTGATGTATTATCAAGTTTCCCTCTTTTTGCTTAAATAGTAATTTTAACTTTTATATTATAATTTATGTGAGTACTTTGCCTCTCTCATTAAACTTCAATCCCTGAAGGCAGAGTCTTTTTCTTACCACTGGCTCCCTGGCACATAAAAGGCAATCAAATTTATTGAAAGAATGATGAAAAGGAAAATAGTATCTTTCACCCTCAGTGCTCATACACTCCTAGGCACTCATTAAAAGCTGGCTGCATTTCCCCTTTATTGTTTACTTCTGGTTTGTTATGGTCTGACAATAATGCATTTTATCCCTACTAATTTTGAAATTGACTTAATGCTGTATATTTTTAAGCTTTTAATAGCCATGCTACTCTAATAGTTTCCTCTTCCCTTTTCCCAGTGCTGCCATACTGTACAACTCCAGGAGGGTATGTGGTATTAAGTAGAGGAGGGAGTTATTTGATGCAGCAGAGATGTATCCTCACCTCCCTCTATGAAAAAAAAAGCATTCAGCTATCTCCTAGAGTTAGTTAGAACAGCAATTCTAAACCCTAAGCTGTATATAAAAATCACCTGGGATACTTTAATACAGAAATGCTTGGGCCCTACCTAAAATTATTGAGTCATAAAGTAGTAGAACTCCCCATACAACATTACTGCAGAGCCAGGGTTGGGAAACACTGGGCTGTAAGCACAGAATGAGTGTAGGAGAAATGGATAGATATTAATCTGGATAGGTGGGTTAGCATATTCAGTACTAAGGAACTGGAATTTAACTTTACACGCAGTGAGGAGGGTTTTCAGAGGGTAATGAAATAACTGGATCTATGAGACAGGTGTGGAGAAACAGGTGGGCAGAATATAGACTCTGAGTTGGGAAGCCAGGGGAAGATGTTACAATGAGCCCAGGAACAGATGGCAAGGACTTGAACTATGGTGGTTGCAGTGCAAACACAGGCAGGGAACAGGAAGGACTCACAGGACATTTGACAGAACTTGGTAAGAGGAATGTGTAGGATGATTAAAGGCAGAAAAGCTATAGAACACTCCCAAATTTCCAGGCTAAGCAGCCACATGCAGTCTGATGCCATTAATCAGACAATACAAGCATTAAGAAGAGAATGGGGCAGGAGATGGAACAAACTGCTTCCAGCTATGATGAAATAGATGTTCCTTGTGTAAACCACTGACGGGGAGCTGGAATAGCAAGAAATTAAGATCAAGAACTCAGAAGAAAGGCTGAGGCTAGAGTTTTAGGTCTGGGAGTCAAGAGTATTTGGTAATAACTGAGGCCACTGAAATGGATGAAACTGAGCAGAGCACTGTCTATGTAGTCAAAAATGCTTAGCATCGAGTTAAAGATAAATCAGGGTTTCTCATTTAATTTACTGAACCACATAATCTTAATAAAGCTCAGCAGACCACCGTTAAACATACACAGAAGTCAATCTGAAGAGTAGATGATGATATGAAAAAATTATCTGCAATGTGTGGGCTAATTTTAAATGTGACTGTTGAATCTCTGAACTGTCTCTGAATTGAATACAACAATTCTTGGAATTGGAAAGACTAATTTCTAGAAAACTTGGAAAGCCTGATTTCAATATTAAATAGCAGATTAATCAAGTTAGCTACTCATATGACATCAGTGCTTCCCTAAAGAAAACCACCAGATATTTGGTGATCTACTTCCTACAATGTAAAGGCAATATTACACCATTGTGCCAACTCATAAAAATACAGCATGTTCTTAATAAATCAAACAACTAATACCAGAGACTGTCCCTTAGTCTATGTGTCCATGTGTGTATGTGTTTGTGTGCCAGGAAGTTTGTATAATTTACTTAACTTTAATAATACAAATTCATTTCTGGGTCTGGAATTGCATCAACAGAAAACAAACTAAAACTTAAGAAAAAATTCACAGGCCCTGCTATTTTGAAGACAGTGAATGAACCTGTCTAGAATGAGTCCCTGAAATCCTTGTTTTTAAGAGGTACTCAGATAATTATGATGCAGGAGTTTCAATAACTGTAATAGTTTGAGATATACTAGCTTATTTTAACTAAGTATCTTAACATGTGAAAAATGTTCAAAGATTACAAAAACACATTTTAAGTAATAGTGTTATATATGCTTTAAGTAGAAAACATTTTCTTTATTCAGATGTTGACTTTCTGTATATTTTGAAATGACACACACATAAAGATATAGCAAACCTGTATTTTTAATTTCATCATATTCCCCTCTAAATTCTTTATCATTTACCAAAAATAACTTTTTTAAAGCTTACTGTTTTGTCTAATGTTATACAGACTATCAATCTACACATTTTTGTGTGTTTCTCTTAAAAATTAACTTATAAGGATATTATATAAAACTAATTGGTATATCACACACCAAACATGAGTACAGATTCTGTACAATGTAATAGTATATATATATATTACAAGAGACTAAATGCCTTGTTAAAAGTAAGGTTAAGAAATCTTTCATGGAAAAAATCTACATCACAAAATGTGGTGGCTTGAGTATCAGCTGGTTTCCTCTCACGAATTTCTTTCCATGGGCATTAACTGTCCATTTAGCTTCATCAGCAGTTTTACCACAAGGCCGGCCTACAAAGGAAAATACATGTCAACAATAAATTTGAAACATATAAAAATGTGTAAATGACATACACGGCAGTAGACACAGTGTTCTCTATTTGAAAAGGAATTTTTCATTGTTATAAGAGTGCAATAAATTATTCAGCTAAGTTTCTTGCTTTGTTTAGGAAAGACCTGCCTTTTTACCTTGGTCTTAAATAATATTAATTTCACGTTAGAAGTTTTACTTGAAGTAAAATGGACTGTCATTTTTTAAGAAAGAAATAATTTTACTAATACAGTAGAGTTTATTACTATCATGTATATCAAGAACTGATTAGGTACTTACCTGTTTTGTATGTACTATAAAGCTCATTTTATTTTCCATGCTATGGATCTGAAAACATGAATCAGCATCTCCCAATTGCCACATAAAGCAACCATATTTAAGACTGATGAGTAAAGCCTGCAACATAATTGGAAATCATTAATATTGAAATATTTATTAAAAACAACACCTATCTTCTCTTACTATCTACACTTATCTAGTCAGGTCTAAACAGAACGGTTCACTTGGTAACTTGACATAGCCTGCAGCACAGAGCCACAGCAGACTTCTTGAGCAATGATACTCTTTTTATCAGAATGACAAAATTATTTGAAGATGCCCATTCTGTGCTATGTATGTATATTTATGCACACACACACATTCAGCCATGAGAAATAAGGATATCCTGTCTTTTGCAACAACACGGATGGAACTGGAGGACCTTAAGCTAAAGAAAGACAAATACCATAGGATGATACCACTTAATATGTGCAATCTAAAAAAGCCAAACTCATAGAAACAGAGAGTAGAATGGTGGTTATATCAGGGACTGGCGGGTGGGGGGAATTGAGATGTTGGTCAAAGTAGTACAAACTTTCAGTAATGAATTAAGTTCTGGGAATCTAATGTGGGGCATGGTGCTTATAGTTAGCAATACTGTACTATATGTTTGAAAGTTGCTAAGAGAGTAGATCTTAAATGTTTTCACCAGAAAACATAAATTATAATTATGTGATGTGATAGAGGTGTGGCTAATGCTATAGTGGTAACCATTTTGAAATAGGTTAAGTATAACAAATCAACACACTGTATGTGCATTTTAAACTTACCCAATGATGGGAAAACAAAGATGCCCGTTCTATCAGTGGTTTTCAAGAAAATTAAGTGTAGGGGGGAGGAGCCAAGATGGCGGAGGAGTAGGACGGGGAGAACACTTTCTCCCCCACAAATTCATCAAAAGAGCATTTAAACGTCGAGTAAATTCCACAAAACAACTTCTGAATGCCGGCAGAGGACATCAGGCACCCAGAAAAGCAACCCAACTCTTCGAAAGGAGAGAGAAGATATACAGCTCCACCCACCAGAACACCGACACAAGCTTCCCTAACCAGGAAACCTTGACAAGCCACCTGTACAAACCCACACACAGCGAGGAAACACCACAATAAAGAGAACTCCACAAACTGCCAGAATACAGAAAGGACACCCCAAACTCAGCAATTTAAACAAGATGAAGAGACAGAGGAATACCCAGCAGATAAAGGAACAGGATAAATGCCCACCAAACCAAACAAAAGAGGAAGAGATAGGGAATCTACCTGATAAAGAATTCCGAATAATGATAGTGAAATTGATCCAAAATCTTGAAACTAAAATGGAATCACAGATAAATAGCCTGGAGACAAGGATTGAGAAGATGCAAGAAAGGTTTAACAAGGACCTAGAAGAAATAAAAAAGAGTCAATATATAATGAATAATGCAATAAGTGAAATTAAAAACACTCTGGAGGCAACAAATAGTAGAATAACAGAGGCAGAAGACAGGATTAGTGAATTAGAAGATAGAATGGTAGAAATAAATGAATCAGAGAGGATAAAAGAAAAACGAATTAAAAGAAATGAGGACAATCTCAGAGACCTCCAGGACAATATCAAACGCTACAACATTCGAATCATAGGGGTTCCAGAAGAAGAAGACAAAAAGAAAGACCATGAGAAAATACTTGAGGAGATAATAGTGGAAAACTTCCCTAAAATGGGGAAGGAAATAATCACCCAAGTCCAAGAAACCCAGAGAGTACCAAACAGGATAAACCCAAGGCGAAACACCCCAAGACACATATTAATCAAATTAACAAAGATCAAACACAAAGAACAAATATTAAAAGCAGCAAGGGAAAAACAACAAATAACACACAAGGGAATTCCCATAAGGATAACAGCTGATCTTTCAATAGAAACTCTTCAAGCCAGGAGGGAATGGCAAGACATACTTAAAATGATGAAAGAAAATAACCTACAGCCCAGATTATTGTACCCAGCAAGGATCTCATTCAAGTATGAAGGAGAAATCAAAAGCTTTTCAGACAAGCAAAAGCTGAGAGAATTCTGCACCACCAAACCAGCTCTCCAACAAATACTAAAGGATATTCTCTAGACAGGAAACACAAAAACCGTGTATAAACTAGAACCCAAAACAATAAAGTAAATGGCAACGGGAACATACTTATCAGTAATTACCTTAAACGTAAATGGGTTGAATGCCCCAACCAAAAGACAAAGACTGGCTGAATGGATACAAAAACAAGACCCCTACATATGTTGTCTACAAGAGACCCACCTCAAAACAGGGGACACATACAGACTGAAAGTGAAGGGCTGGAAAAAGATTTTCCATGCAAATAGGGACCAAAAGAAAGCAGGAGTAGCAATACTCATATCAGATAAAATAGACTTTAAAACAAAGGCTGTGAAAAGAGACAAAGAAGGTCACTACATAATGATCACAGGATCAATCCAAGAAGAAGATATAACAATTATAAATATATATGCACCCAACACGGGAGCACCACAGTACGTAAGACAACTGCTAACAAGTATGAAAGGAGAAATTAACAATAACACAATAATAGTGGGAGACCTTAATACCCCACTTACACCTATGGATAGATCAACTAAACAGAAAATTAACAAGGAAACACAAACTTTAAATGATACAATAGACCAGTTAGACCTAATTGATATCTATAGGTCATTTCATCCCAAAACAATGAATTTCACCTTTTTCTCAAGCGCACATGGAACCTTCTCCAGGATAGATCACATCCTGGGCCATAAAGCTAGCCTTGGTAAATTCAAAAAGATAGAAATCATTCCAAGCATTTTTTCTGACCACAATGCAGTAAGATTAGATCTCAATTACAGGAGAAAAACTATTAAAAATTCCAACATATGGAGGCTGAACAACACGCTGCTGAATAACCAACAAATCACAGAAGAAATCAAAAAAGAAATCAAAATTTGCATAGAAACGAATGAAAATGAAAACACAACAACCCAAAACCTGTGGGACACGGTAAAAGCAGTCCTAAGGGGAAAGTTCATAGCAATACAGGCACACCTCAAGAAACAAGAAAAAAGTCAAATAAATAACCTAACTCTACACCTAAAGCAACTAGAAAAGGAAGAAATGAAGAACCCCAGGGTTAGTAGAAGGAAAGAAATCTTAAAAATTAGAGCAGAAATAAATGCAAAAGAAACAAAAGAGACCATAGCAAAAATCAACAAAACCAAAAGCTGGTTCTTTGAAAGGATAAATAAAATTGACAAACCATTAGCCAGACTCATCAAGAAACAAAGGGAGAAAAATCAAATCAACAAAATTAGAAACGAAAATGGAGAGATCACAACAGACAACACAGAAATACAAAGGATCATAAGAGACTACTATCAACAATTATATGCCAATAAAATGGACAACGTGGAAGAAATGGACAAATTCTTAGAAAAGTACAACTTTCCAAAACTGGACCAGGAAGAAATAGAAAATCTTAACAGACCCATCACAAGCATGGAAATTGAAACTGTAATCAAAAATCTTCCAGCAAACAAAAGCCCTGGTCCAGACGGCTTCACAGCTGAATTCTACCAAAAATTTAGAGAAGAGCTAACACCTGTCCTGCTCAAACTCTTCCAGAAAATTGCAGAGGAAGGTAAACTTCCAAACTCATTCTATGAGGCCACCATCACCCTAATACCTAAACCTGACAAAGATCCCACAAAAAAAGAAAACTACAGGCCAATATCACTGATGAACATCGATGCAAAAATCCTTAACAAAATTCTAGCAATCAGAATCCAACAACACATTAAAAAGATCATACACCATGATCAAGTGGGCTTTATCCCAGGGATGCAAGGATTCTTCAATATCCGCAAATCAGTCAATGTAATACACCACATTAACAAATTGAAAAATAAAAGCCATATGATTATCTCAATAGATGCAGAGAAAGCCTTTGACAAAATTCAACATCCATTTATGATAAAAACTCTCCAGAAAGCAGGAATAGAAGGAACATACCTCAACATAATAAAAGCTATATATGACAAACCCACAGCAAACATTATCCTCAATGGTGAAAAATTGAAAGCATTTCCTCTAAAGTCAGGAACAAGACAAGGGTGCCCACTTTCACCATTACTATTCAACATAGTTTTGGAAGTTTTGGCCACAGCAATCAGAGCAGAAAAAGAAATCAAAGGAATCCAAATTGGAAAAGAAGAAGTAAAACTCTCACTATTTGCAGATGACATGATCCTCTACATAGAAAACCCTAAAGAGTCCACCAGAAAATTACTAGAAATAATCAATGACTACAGTAAAGTTGCAGGATATAAAATCAACACACAGAAATCCCTTGCATTCCTATACACTAATAATGAGAAAACAGAAAGAGAAATTAAGGAAACAATTCCATTCACCATTGCAACGGAAAGAATAAAATACTTAGGAATATATCTACCTAAAGAAACTAAAGACCTATATATAGAAAACTATAAAACACTGGTGAAAGAAATCAAAGAGGACACTAATAGATGGAGAAATATACCATGTTCATGGATTGGAAGAATCAATATAGTGAAAATGAGTATACTACCCAAAGCAATTTATAGATTCAACGCAATCCCTATCAAGCTACCAACAGTATTCTTCACAGAGCTAGAACAAATAATTTCACAATTTGTATGGAAATACAAAAAACCTCGAATAGCCAAAGCGATCTTGAGAAAGAAGAATGGAACTGGAGGAATCAACCTACCTGACTTCAGGCTCTACTACAAAGCCACAGTTATCAAGACAGTATGGTACTGGCACAAAGACAGAAATATTGATCAATGGAATAAAATAGAAAGCCCAGAGATAAATCCACGCACATATGGACACCTTATCTTCGACAAAGGAGGCAAGAATATACAATGGATTAAAGACAATCTCTTTAACAAGTGGTGCTGGGAAATCTGGTCAACCACTTGTAAAAGAATGAAACTGGACCACTTTCTAACACCATACACAAAAATAAACTCAAAATGGATTAAAGATCTAAACGTAAGACCAGAAACTATAAAACTCCTAGAGGAGAACATAGGCAAAACACTCTCCGACATACATCACAGCAGGATCCTCTATGACCCACCTCCCAGAATATTGGAAATAAAAACAAAAATAAACAAATGGGACCTAATTAACCTTAAAAGCTTCTGCACATCAAAGGAAACTATTAGCAAGGTGAAAAGACAGCCTTCAGAATGGGAGAAAATAATAGCAAATGAAGCAACTGACAAACAACTAATCTCAAAATATACAAGCAACTCCTACAGCTCAACTCCAGAAAAATAAACGACCCAATCAAAAAATGGGCCAAAGAACTAAATAGACATTTCTCCAAAAAGACATACAGATGGCTAACAAACACATGAAAAGATGCTCAACATCACTCATTATCAGAGAAATGCAAATCAAAACCACTATGAGGTACCATTTCACACCAGTCAGAATGGCTGCGATCCAAAAGTCTACAAATAATAAATGCTGGAGAGGGTGTGGAGAAAAGGGAACCCTCTTACACTGTTGGTGGGAATGCAAACTAGTACAGCCACTATGGAGAACAGTGTGGAGATTCCTTAAAAAACTGGAAATAGAACTGCCTTATGATCCAGCAATCCCACTGCTGGGCATACACACTGAGGAAACCAGAAGGGAAAGAGACACGTGTACCCCAATGTTCATCGCAGCACTGTTTATAATAGCCAAGACATGGAAGCAACCTAGATGTCCATCAGCAGATGAATGGCTAAGCAAGCTGTGGTACATATACACAATGGAGTATTACTCAGCCATTAAAAAGAATACATTTGAATCAGTTCTAATGAGGTGGATGAAACTGGAGCCTATTATACAGAGTGAAGTAAGCCAGAAGGAAAAACATAAATACAGTATTCTAACGCATATATATGGAATTTAGAAAGATGGTAACAATAACCCTGTGTACGAGACAGCAAAAGAGACACTGATGTATAGAACAGTCTTATGGACTCTGTGGGAGAGGGAGAGGGTGGGAAGATTTGGGAGAATGACATTGTAACATGTAAAATATCATGTAAGAAACGAGTTGCCAGTCCAGGTTCGATCCACGATACTGGATGCTTGGGGCTGGTGCACTGGGACGACCCAGAGGGATGGTATGGGGAGGGAGGAGGGAGGAGGGTTCAGGATGGGGAACACATGTATACCTGTGGTGGATTCATTTTGATATTTGTCAAAACTAATACAATTATGTAAAGTTTAAAAATAAAATAAAATTAAAAAAAAAAAAAAAAAAGAAAATTAAGTGTACTAAAAGTTTACTTTCTGCAGGTTAAAAACAATTCCTTTTACTATATTCAGTACCTTTTGAATATTCATACAGTACTTTCAGATCTGAAATTTATTTAATGTGGTAAAATTGGTGACTTAGGCAATTTCGTATCACTGAAAATAAGTACACTGTTATATTTATAGTAAGTGAAAGAAAGTGGAAGTCACAGCTGTGACTGACTCTGAGACCCCATGGACTATACAGTCCATGAAATTCTCCAGGCCAGAATACTGGAGTGGGTAGCCTTTCCCTTTTCCAGGAGATGTTCCCAACCCAGAGATCAAACCCAGGTCTCCTGCATTGTAGGCAGATTCTTTACCATCTGAGCCATGGGGGAAGCCCATATTTATAGTAAATATCAGCATTATTTTAAAAATCAATAATATATCCTTCATATATTCAACAGAACTATTTAAAAAACAATGACAGTACCTTGTACCTACATGTTCTAAATAATGGTATATTTAAATAGGAATCCAATATATTTGATTATTTAAAAAATAATTATCTCCTAGTAATAACTTGTATT
The DNA here is from genome assembly GCF_003369695.1 of Bos indicus x Bos taurus. Lineage (NCBI taxonomy): Eukaryota > Metazoa > Chordata > Mammalia > Artiodactyla > Bovidae > Bos > Bos indicus x Bos taurus. The sequence continues at coordinate 14,765 of NW_020867450.1, read as the reverse complement.
TTCTTACCCTAAAAATAAATATATTCTTTGCATACATATATAAAAGAAAATGTTCATGCCATCCTTTAAAATAAGTATATTTAGAAACATTACCTCTCCAGGACTAGCAGTTCTTAACATAATGACTGTAAATAATAAACAAAGGATATGCCAGAAAGATTATGATTTAGGGCATTTTGAAAGTGAGGTTCTGTAAGTGAAACATAATGTAATTAATTTACATGTGTATACCATGTCTAATGGGAAAATAATAACATTTTGCTTACAAATAACTATACTTATAAAATATAACATATGGGTAGGATCTGCTAAGATAGCTATTTACACAAAGTACACAATGAAACAGAGTTTTAAATGCAAATAAAGATATTTTTTCAGATGAAGGTGTTTACTCCATTTAAGCAAGTCTGTCATATTTACCATATAGACACCTTAGGTCTTGCTCAATCTAAGACAACTGACGACAAGCTGACTGTTCTCATCTTTATGGTTTGAAAATCTTAGAGCTTTTATAGTGCCATAAATTTACCTGTAGCTTACAGAGCACGCAGGTAATGATTATGTGGCGAGAAAACATTATTATCCTTGGTTTCAATCACCCCTGTATATACCCAATGACAGCATTTCTATTTCTAGAAAAAGCAGATTCTTAATAATCCTATTATCATCCTCTGCCTGCTACTGCTCTCTCACTCAATTCCTGGAACAGAATATTATTCATAGGATGAAATGTTATAAGATATTACTGAACCATCATTTGAATACTATATAAAGCTTTTTACTGTTGCCTAAATTTGGAATGCTACCAAAAGTCAAACATAATACACAGTTTAGAGAAAAGGCTCAGTGTTACGCCCATGGCATCACCACCAGATCAGTGAAGAAGAATTTGCAGATATTGATATAAAATGCTCTAAAATTGCAGAGGAAAAATTTCTTGAAATGACAAGGGGAATTTGTTTCATTTCCTTTAACAAACAGTACAATAGGGAATAAAAAAGTAGTTATAAGCTAATAAGAAACAGTTTATATTTTGTATGAATAAAATAGTCTAAATAGAAAATGATAAGCAAATGACTCAAAAACAAGCCAATATCAAAGACTTCAAAAAGTCACGTTCCAAGTGAATTACTGAAGCCAGTCCCTCTTCTGCATATGTCCCTGCACTGTCTTTCTCTCCATTCACAGGCATATCTAATAGTATGGTAACATAACTGCTGCCATAACAATGATTCTGAGTTATCATGAAACTACCACTGGGATATTTTCAGAAGTTATGTGATTACATAAATAAGACTTAAATGATGAAAATAAAAATTAGGTTTACAGTGAAATTTCCTAATCTAAAATGCCTTTTTACATAAGCTTCGCTTCAGTTCAGTTCAGTCGCTCAGTCGTGTCCAACTCTTTGCGACCCCGTGAACTGCAGCACGCCAGGCCTCCCTGTCCATCACCAACTCCCAGAGTGCATGCAAACCCATGTCCATACAGTCGGTGATGCCATCCAACCATCTCATCCTCTGTCATCCCCTTCTCCTCCTGCCCTCAATCTTTCCCAGCCATCAGGGTCTTTTCCAATGAGTCAGCTCTTCACATGAGGTGGCCAAAGTATTGGAGTTTCCGCTTCAGCATCAGTCCTTCCAATGAATATTCACGACTGATTTCCTTTAGGATGGACTGGTTGGATCTCCTTGCGGTCCCAGGGACTCTCAAGAGTCTTCTCCAACACCACAGTTCAAAAGATCAATTCTTCAGCGCTCAGCTTTCTTCACAGTCCAACTCTCACATCCATACATGACTACTGGAAAAACCATAGCCTTGACTAGACGGACCTTTGTCGGCAAAGTAATGTCTCTGCTTTTGAATATGCTATCTAGTTTGGTCATAACTTTCCTTCCAAGGAGTAAGCGTCTTTTAATTTCATGGCTGCAGTCACCATCTGCAGTGATTTTGGAGCCCCCAAAAATAAAGTCAGCCATTGTTTCCACTGTTTCCCCATCTATTTCCCATGAAGTGATGGGACCAGATGCCATGATCTTCATTTTCTGAATGTTGAGCTTTACGCCAACTTTTTCACTCTCCTCTTTCACTTTCATCAAGAGGCTCTTTAGTTCTTCACTTTCTGCCATCAGGGTGGTGTCATCTGCATATCTGAGGATTAACATTTCTCCCGGCAATCTTGATTCCAGCTTGTGCTTCTTCCAGCCTAGCATTTCTCATGATGTACTCTGCATATAAGTTAAATAAGCAAGGTGACAATATACAGCCTTGATGAACTCCTTTTCCTATTTGGAACCAGTCTGTTGTTCCACGTCCAGTTCTAACTGCGGCTTCCTGACCTGTATACAGATTTCTCAGGAGGCAGGTCAGGTGGTCCAGTATTTCCATCACTTGGAAGAATTTTCCACAGTTTATTGTGATCTACACAAAGGCTTTGTCATAGTCAATAAAGCAGAAATAGATCTTTTTCTGGAACTCTCTTGCTTTTTCCATGATCCAGTGGATGTTGGCAATTTGATCTCTGGTTCCTCTGCCTTTTCTAAAACAGCTTGAACATCTGGAAGTTCACGGTTCACGTATTACTGAAGCCTGGCTTGGAGAATTTTGAGCATTACTAGCGTGTGAGATGAGTGCAATTGTGCAGTAGTCTGAGCATTCTTTGGCATTGCCTTTCTTTGGGATTGGAAAGAAAACTGACCTTTTCCAGTCCTGTGGCCACTGTTGAGTTTTCCAAATTTGCTGGCATATTGAGTGCAGCACTTTCATAGCATCATCTTTGGATTTGAAATAGCTCAACTGGAATTCCATCACCTCCACCAGACCAAGATGGTGGAATAGAAAAGCTCTCAAGTGTTCTAACAGGTATTCACAGTCCAATCCATACTTCATCCTGCCCCCAAATATGTTCTTGTAATTAATTCAAATTTTCAAAATGAACCACTTGTTTCAGATATTTTACTTCCTTTTAAAATTTGTATCTTTTTCATTTATATCTAATTTTTAAATAATACAATCACAGTTAAATTTTTTTTAAGTTGCAAAATGCTATAAAGTGAAATGTCTCCCTTCTACTCCTATGCCCAGTTACACAGTTTCCCTTCTCCAAAGGCTTTAAGAAACTTTTTATCCATACAGAAGCACCACAACACATATTTATATAAATCTAGTTTTCACTTGCCCACATTTTTTGAGGTATAACGGACATATGACATTATATTAGTTTCAGGTATACAGCATGATTCAGTATGTGTATATACTGCAAATATTGTTAACATTCATCACCATACACAGTTAACACATTTTTTTGTTGTAATGAGGAATTTTAAGATTCATCTCTCAGCAACTTTCAAATATGCAATACAGCATCATTAACTAAGCTCTATACTACATCCCATGACGTATTTTACAGCTCAGAGTTTCTATCTTTTGACCCCCGTTACCTATTTTGCCCATTTCCCAACTCTCTGCCTTTGGCAACCACCAGTCTGTTCTTATTTCTATAAGCTTCTTTGTTTTTTTAAGATTTCACCATACACAAATGAGATCATATGGCATTTATCTTTGTCTGACTTACTTCACTTAGCATAATGGCCTCAAGGTCCATCCATATTATTGCAAATGGCAAGACTTCATTCTTTCTAATGGCCAAATAATAATATTCCATTGTGTGTGTGTGTGTGTGTGTGTGTGTGTGTGTGTGTGTATAACCTTCATACTCATGCCTTACATACACAGGGATGACTCTCTGAGTACTGGGGCTTGCCTTTGTAAATATCTATCCTGTGCAAAAAGCTGCTCCATACGTAGGAATTCCCCCCAACAATCCTGTAAGAACATAACACACACACACACACACACACACATTTTCTCTAGCCATCTGTCCACTGATAACACTTAAGTTGTTTATCTTGGCCACTGTAAGTAATGTTTCAATGAAAAGGGATGTGCGTGTATCTTTCTGTGTTAGTGTTTTTGTTTTCTTCAGTTAACTACCCATTACCACCCATTTTTACATGAATGATAGCATATTACATATGGTTCAGAACCAAATATATCTTAGGGATCATTCTACACAAAAATATTCTTCATTCTTTTGTATGGCTGCAAGGTATTTCAATGTAGAAATGTACTACAATTCCCTATTGGTAATAATTTTGTTTTCAACCCCCATCCTCTGCTATTATAAATGAAATTGTTCATGTAGCCTACTACTGTTATTTTAAATATTATATATATAGTGTGACTGGTCAAAAACAGCTGAAAAGATAAAAATCTACCTTAGTTTCCATGTTGAGGAGATGAAGTCCTTTTATATTCACACCTACATACACAGGGATGACTTTATGATTACTGGGGCTTGCCTTTGTAAATATCTGTCCTGTGAAAAAAGCAGCTCCATATGTAGGAATTTCCCAACAGTTCTGTAAGAACATGCGCTGTAGGTGATGCATTTCTTTACTGACACCTTCACTTGTACTAAGATTCTAAAAACAAAGTAAAATAAGGAGATGTGAAAGGAGAATGTACCTTTAACAATCCAAACAGGTCAACTAAACAGTCTCTAAAATCAAGGCTAACCCAAAGAATAACATGTGTGACATTATCCCAAGGGCACTTTTTCTTCTGAGATCTATTAAAAAATAAAAATCAAGGTCTAAAAATAATGCTTATTTATTACATTTTAAGTGCATGGATAAAGACAGTATATTATTTCGTATTTTTAAAAAATCTCTAGCACTTACCACAGTACCAGCATATAGAAGGTAGTCAGTAAAAAATTCTATATTGTTAAAAATAAAGTATCTTGCTACTTTTTCTTTCAGATATGTGAACTATAACTTTTTTATTTCAGGAATATAAATTTAATGTACCTATGTTTAAAACATTAATAATATTGACAAAATGTCAACTAGGCTATGTCTTTTTATTTCTATTTAACAGCTTACCTTGTATTCATGAAGTATTCGGTTTGTCCAGTGAGGTGCCTTACTTTTCAACTTGGTAATAGGTACAATAGATTTGAGATTTTCTTCACTGTAAGCAAATATGCCAACATTTTAAAAATAAATTATCTTTAGTAGCTAAAGTAATATAATCATCTAGATATAAATGGTTTTAAATGATTTTTGAGCTGAAAAATACTATACTTAAAATATCAGAGAACTTGACATTTTAAGCAAGAAGTCAAGATCCCAACATTGTTCAGTCTAGAGAAATGTTTCTTCTTTCAGTAAGCACAAAATATTTTTGAATACTGAAAACTACAATAAACAAACTTTAGATGTGCTAAACTTCAATGTTTTTTCACAACATGAAACATGAACTAGTTTTTGGGTGGGATTCTGAAATGTGTCTGCCTTATAACATTTTTTTTTTTTTTACTACTTATCTAAGGTTTTAGTGAACTTATTTAAACATACAGTAAAGAAAGACAAGTATAAAGCATATCACACTATATTCAAATATAAGAAAAATAACCTTGGAGAGAATATAACTTAAAAGAATGCATTACTATAGATTTTCTTCTCATTCCATGCCTTATGTTATTTAATTCCAAACCAGTGTCTAAATAGTTCTTAATAACATATTTCTAAACTTCCTTGGTAAACTGAATCTTGGGCACAGCACAAGACCATGAATTATATTAAATACTTACTTTAGGAAACCTTGTTTGTGTTTCTTACTCTCGTAATTTCCATAAACTATCTGCAACAGTAGACTTGCCAATGTTATCAGTTTAGCATCAGGAGCTGTATAAAAGCCCTTCAATAAATTATATCTGGCTTCATCAAAGAGAATAAGAATAGCTAGTGGGTCTTCAATCTTAAAGGAGAAAATACAGTATGGTTATTAGGCCACAATTTCCTGTTATAAATGTACAACTTGTCACTCACATGAAAAAGCAAAAGCTATGTAACTGCATATAAATAAGCTGGTTTTGCTTTAGAGCAGAGGTTGACAAGTCTTTTCTATTAAAGACCAGACAGTATTATTTTAAGCTTTGTGAGTCATAAAGTCTCTAATAGAGTGACTCAACTCTTCTAGTTTAGCACAAAAGCAGCTGTAGACAATACATCTACAAATGTCAGAGTTCTACTAAAACTTTTTATACTGATTCTGAAATTTGAGTTTCATGAAATGTTCACATGACATGAAATATTAATTCTTCTGAATTTTTCAGCCATTAATAGCTTATAGGATATACAAAAATAGGCAACAGTTCAGATATGGTAATAGACCAATTTGCTAACCTCTGATTCAAGTCCAGTAAAATTATGGATATGAGTGTGAGTAATTTCTAGTTAAATTTTACTTAAATTTTACTTTAATTTTACTTAAATTCTTTATATTCCTCAAACATCCTTCTAAATTTTATGCTTCACACAACATAGTAGTGAACCACAAAGAAGATGAAAGAAGTATTGTCCATTCCCAGAAGGATACATGAAGTTTGAAAAGAGCTTAACAGTTTTTATTTGATAAATAACATGAAAGGAGAGCATACTTTAAGTTTTAAAAACTAAAGTTTCCCTTAATCTGATAAGATTAAAAAAGACTGAAAAATGCTACCCCACAGAATACATTTATACCTGGAATAATATGATCACCAATGACAGAGATTCTAAATAAATACTTGAGTATTTCCATATATGATTCAAAATGACCCAGATTCCTTACAGTAAAAAGTTTTGTTGTCTTGCTAACTAAAATAACACTCCACACAATATTTAAAAAATTGAATCAGAATTTCATGGAGGAAAAAAGATAAGGGGATTGCTCTTGATTAAAAGAAGCAAAGAGGTAACAAATACAAAGCATGAAGGTTGACTAGCTTCTTCAGTTGAGTGTTTTAAGAGACTGAGAAACGGCGGGGGGGGGGGGGGGGGGGGTGGAATTTAAATATGGGTCTGATATTAGATATTATTGTGGAAATACTAATTTTATTAGGTTGACAGTGGTACTGTAGTATGTACAGTACATCCTTGTTCTTATAAGATGATGTTAAAATATTTAAGGATGAAGTGCCATGATGCCTGCAACTCAATTTTAAATGGTTTACAAAGAAAAGAGAGGAAAGGTGAAGCAAATATAGTAAAATGTTAACAATTAGTGAATTTAATGAATGGTATATGGTATGAATTTTATTACTTTTTCAACTTTCCTATGGGTTTTTAATTTCTGAAACTAAATGTTGGGAAAAAGTGAAAGAAAATATTTTTCTAGTTAGTAAAAACCGACTTAGTGAATTTGAAGAATTTGAGTAGAGAATAGTTATAATTCCTAATAGTGTATTCAGGGAGTATTAGTCAACAACTGTTCTTTTTAAATGAAAGTAGGCTCTTCTTATCCTAAAAGAATAATTCTAACCAAAACAATGCAATTCTTCTATTTTTCAGATGGTAAAACAGGAATTTCTCAATTACACAGGAGTGAAAGAATGTACCCACTTAACCAGATGATGATATTCTGACTCACTGTAAGTATTCACTAAACCTTGCTTCTTTTTCAGTTGAACCTACTTTACCTAAGTGGTAGTATAAAATGCAATTAATTTAATGTCCAAGTACTATCATTATTATTACTCTTTCTCTACCAGCCAACTTTGAAAATATTTAAGTGAAGAAGGAAAACAGGCTGAGTATACTTAGATTACTTGCAGATTTCATAGATCTATCACATTTTGTTTAATAAAAGTTGCCACTTTACCTATGTTTTAAGTGTAGAATTTAGTGGCATTCATTACATTCATAATGCTGTGAACCATCACCACTATTTTCACATGTCAACATCCAAACAGAAATTCTGTAACCAGTAAGTCCTCACTCTCTGCACATCACACCTGTGCTAATCTCTAACATACTGTTTATGAATTTACCTGTTCTAGATATTTATTTAATGTAAGTAAAATCAAACACTTTTTCCTTTTGTGTCTGGCTTATTTCACCTAACATATTTTCAAGGTCCATCCATGTTATGACATGTTTCAGAACTTCATTCCTTTCTATGGATGAATAAGAATCCATTGTATGTATATACCACATTTTCTTTATCCATTGATCTGTTGATGAACACTCAGCTTGTGTCCACCTTTTTGGTTATTATAAATATTGCTGATAAGAATGTTGGAATACAGATATTTGAGCTCTTGTTTTCTTTAGGTATGCACCTAGGAGTGGAATTGCTGAATCAAATAGTAATTCTATGTTTAGTGTTTTTAAGAACTATTCCACTGTTTTCCACAGAGGCCACACCATTTTATATTACCATCTACAGCATACAAAGGTTCTATTTTCTCTACTTCCTCAACCCTCAATATCTTCCTTTATAAACTGCTATTATTACAGCCACCCTTGTAGGTGTGGTGGAGAAGGCAATGGCACCCCACTCCAGTACTCTTGCCTGCAAAATCCCCTGGACGGAGAAGCCTGGTAGGCTGTAGTCCATGGGGTTGCAAAGAGTCGGACACGACTGAGCGACTTCACTTTCACTTTTCACTTTCCTGCATTGGAGAAGGAAATGGCAACCCACTCCACTGTTCTTGCCTGGAGAACCCCAGGGATGGTGGAGCCTGGTGGGCTGCCATCTATGGGGTCGCACAGAGTCGGACACGACTGAAGTGACTCAGCAGCAGCAGCAGTAGGTGTGGATTCTTTTTGTTTTGATTTGCATTTCCTTAATGCCTAATGATCTTGAACAACATCTCATGTGCTTGTTAGCCACTTGTGTATCTTTACTGGAGAAATGTTAAGTCCTTTACCCAATTTAATTGAGTTGTCTTTTTGTTGCTAAGTTGTAGGAGTTCCTTTTATATTCTGAATAGTAAGCACTCAACATTCAGAAAACTAAGATCATGGCATCCAGTCCCATCACTTCATGGCAAGTAGATGGGGAAACAATGGAACCAGTGAGAGACTTTATTTTTGGGGGCTCCAAAATCAATGCAGTTGGTGATTGCAGCCATGAAATTAAAAGACACTTGTTCCTTGGAAGAAAAGCTATGACCAACCTAGATAGCATATTAAAGAGCAGAGATATTACTTTACCAACAAAGGTCCATCTAGCCAAAGCTATGGTTTTTCCAGTGGTCATGTATGCATCTGAGAGTTGGACTATAAGGAAAGCTGAGTGCCAAAGAATTGATGCTTTTGAAGTGTGGTGTTGGAGAAGACTCTGGAGAGTCCTTTGGACTGCAAGGAGATCCAACCAGTCCATCCTAAAGGAAATCAGTCCTGAATATTCATTGGAAAGACTGATGTTGAAGCTGAAACTCCAATACTTTGGCCATCTGATGCGAAGAGCTGACTCATTAGAAAAGACCCTGATGCTGGGAAAGACTGAAGGGGGGAGGAGAAGGGGATGACAAAGGATGAGATGGTTGGATATCATCACTGATACTATGGACATGAGTTTGAGTAAACTCCAGGAGTTAGTGATGACAGGGAAGCCTGGAGTGCTGCAGTCCATTGGGTTGCAGAGTTGGACATGACTGAGCGACTGAACTGAACTAAACTGAAACAGTTATCGTATATATGATTTTCAAGTATCTTCTTCTATTATCTAGCTGGTCTTTTCTATTTAATGATAATGTCCTTTGATTTACAAATGATTTTAATTTTGATGAAGTTCAATTTATCTATTTTTTCTTTTGTTACTCATGTTTTTGGTGTTATATCTAAAGCTCCATGGCCAAATCTAAGGTCATAAAGATTACACATATATTTTGTCCTAAGAATTTTATGGTTTTGGCTTTTATATTTAGGTTATTAAGACACCGAGTTAATTTTTGATGTGGTGTGAGATCAGAGTCCAATTTGATACTTTTGCGTGTGAATTTCCAGTTGCCCTGGTATCATCTGTTGAAGAAACTACTCTTTCTTCATTGAATTCACTTGGCATCCTTGTCAAAAAAGTAGTTGGTATGGTATATGGAGTTATTTGAGGACTCTCAACTCTATTCCATTCTCAATTCTATCTTTATACCAGTACCAAATTGCTTGGATTACTGTAGCTTTGTACTAAGAAATTGGGAAATGTGAACCCTTCACTTTATTCTTGTAGTTTTCAATGTATAAGTTTTGCATCTCTTTTATTAAATTTATTCCTAGGTATTTTATCCTTATAGAAGTTATTCTAGAGGATTTCTTAATTTCCTTTTTTTTTGAGTGTCTGTGGCTGGTTATAGAAACAATTGATTTCACATGTTGAGCATGTGCCCTACAACTCTGCTGAATCCATTTATTAGCTCTAGCAGCTTTTGTGTAGATTCTTTGGAATTCCCCATATATAGGATCATGTCATTTTTGATAAACAGAGACAGTTTAACTTTGCTTTTCAATTTGGATGTCCTTTTTTTTTTCTTTCTTTACTTTTTGGTGCTGCTGGGGAGAGTGTGACCAACTGCTTTCGTTAGAACTTCTTGTTCTGTGTTAAACAGCAGTGGTGAAAGCAGGCATCCTTGTCTTGTTCCTGATCTTAGGAGGAAAGTTTTCAGTCTTCTACCATTGAGTATGTTAACTGCAGGTTTTTTATAAATGCCATTTATAGGATTGAGGAAGCTCCCCTCCTAGTTTTCTGAGAGTTCTATCAAGAAAGGCTATTCAATTTTGTCAAATGTCTTTTTTACCTTAAGTTGGATAATATAAGACAGACAATATGAATGCTGCTGCTAAGTCGCTTCAGTCGTGTCCGACTCTGTGCGACCCCACAGACGGCAGCCCACCAAGACTCCGCTGTCCCTGGGATTCTCCAGGCAAGAACACTGGAGTGGGTTGCCATTTCCTTCTCCAATGCATGAAACTGAAAAGTGAAAGTGAAGTCGCTCAGTCGTGTCTGACTCTTCGAGACCCCATGGACTGCAGTCTACCAGGCTCCTCTGTCCATGGGATTTTCCAGGCAAGAGTACTGGAGTGGGGTGCCGTTGCCTTCTCCGAGACAATATGAACAGTCAGACATAAACATTTACCAAGTTTGGGCAAGGTCACTGAAATTTTCACGTGTTGAAATGTGCTTAACCTTATGTGTTTAGTATTTCCTTGAATAAAAGAATGAGGAAATGCATTGTATACTTTTTCTTCACCAAATTTATGAGACCTCAGAACTTTTCTTTTCCCCAGTTTTCAAAGCTACTGCTGTATTTAGACTATCAACCTAGTTTAAACTGTAATATATCCCTTAGGTTTTTTTCCTTGTCTGGTCATCCTTCAGATGGCATTATTTCACTTCTAACATTTATAGTAATTCAAATCCAGACATACTTATTTAGGACAGACTATATGTATAGTTCTCTGTTGAATCTAAAATAGCTACATACTGACTACTAGGAATAACTTTTTAATGTCCCCTTTGTAAATATAATCTTCTGTATCTAGAATTTTTTTTTTTAGTTCTCTCTATTCTCTTTAGGATGGAGTCTCGATTTCTTTTGTATTCTAAGACAATGGAGGTGGAAATGGAAACACCAACCAGGGGCTTTGTAAGTAGACTGACTCAAACTCTACCATTTACAATAGGGATGTGAGGATTGAACAGAAAAACAGAAATGAACCCTCCTGAAAAGGAAGAGCACAATGTTTGCCTCTGGTGCGTAAAATAGGAACTCAGCAGATTCTGAACATCAATGACTATAAAAAAGATGTCTGAGCAAACCTTTTTCTCAACTTCCAAGGAAGTCTCACATCTCTTCTTAGGAAAAGCTGTGGTGTTTCCCTTTGGGGATCCAAATTAGTCAATTCAGCAAGTATTTCTGGCCAGTCACGAACATGTTGCAATGGTTTATGATAAGGCTTGAGTTGAAGGCCTGAAAAACATCTTTCCCTTAATAAATGATAATGTAAAAATGAACTAATTACATCAACACATAGAAACTTTTCATTAAATTCTGTACCTAAGTATTGAACACACACAAATTAAAGGTCTAAATTTAAATCAATATTGATTTTAATCAATATTATACCCAATTGAGGTTAACTGTTTTTTTAAGAATGTAAGAATTATGAGAATAATTCTGGAAATGAATTAAAATTTATCAAATGAATTTAAGATCCTAAATTCCATGATAGCCTATTTAATTATGATACAATCAGTAAAAATTTGGTGTTTAAAAAAATAGTTAAATCACTAGAAAACAAATCACAACCACCTCGATGAAATCCCTTATGCATTTGCAATACTTTGTCTGAGAGACCAAATCTGTAGTGACATTAGGCTGAGTTTAAATAAAAAGAGTCGAACATGAGTGAACGACTGAACTGAACTGCGATAGAAAGATCTGATAGAAAACCAATATAAAGAAAAAGAATATCTGTATTCTGAGAGGAGCTGAGCACTGAAAATAAAGGCAAGTTGGATGCATTTAAACAGCATTCAAATGAAATTTAAACTGCATTTAAACAGCATTCAAATCAAATTTCATTGCCAAGAAAAAATGTTTTGGTTTTTACCACTTCAAACATTGTATGGCATTCTCTGGTGACTCAGAAGTAAAGAATCCACTTGCCAATGCAGGAGACGTGGCTTTGATGGCCGATCCGGGATTATCCCAGATGCTGGGGAGAAACTAGGCCTGTGCGCCACAACCCCTGAGCCTGTGCTCTAGAGCCCACGCGGCACCACTACTGAGTCCACACGCCCTAGAGCCTGTGCTCCCCAACAACAGATGCCATTGTTCTACTGCTGTACTGCAATCAGAAGCCCTCAACCACAGCTAGAGAGTAGGCTCCACTTGCCACAACTAGAAAAAAGTCCACGCAGCCATGAAGAACAGCACAGCCAAAAATAAATAAGTACATAAAATTAGTAAAAAAAAAAAAAAAAACCCAACATTGTATGAAATAAAGAGGGGCCAGGAGCAAGCAGAGGCTTATCTGTTTCAGCAGTTTGAACATAAACAATTTATGTAAAGAGAAGAATATTATATCATTTGAAAATTTAAAAGTCAATAATAATTGACGCTACCCTTCAGTTTACCAACTCACTCTTAGAAAGGAATAATGAGGTTTATACATCAAAATAACAAGTTTCTTACTGAGGTTTTCTGAACAGATCCAAATAGTGAAATATTGCTGTGTTTCTTGAGAGAGACGCATTCCTTCCATTATCTGCTGCACTGTGGTATTATTCCATGCTTCAGTTCAACAGAACGGTACGATCCATCCATTCTGTATATACGAACTTTTTCATACTAGGACAAAGAATGATAATAAATTATGCAAGCTGGGTAGAAGTTATACATCCAACCCCCCAAAATTTCAACTTCATCTGCTTTATTATAGATTTCTAATATGGAAAAATATCAGAAAAACTACTTTAAGTGAGATCTTCTGGCAATATTTTATTTTTTCTATTTTTGCCTTGCTGCACAGCTTGCAATCTTTGTGGCCCAATAAGGATCAAACCTGTGCCTCCTAGCACTGGAAGCTTAGAATCCTAACCACTTCTGGCAGTATTTTTAAAAAAATTTACTTCCATTATTTATATTTTTAACATGAAATTTCTTCTGAATATTCCATGGTCAATAAGTTTGAGAATGCAGGGAAATGGTTAAAAAAAAAATACTCAACTTCAAAAAATCTTCTGAGAGGATACTTTAAAGCTAGTAATGTACAATGTAAATACCAAATGGGGGATACAGACCTGGTTAACTAAATCTGGTGTTAGTTAACTACCTCATGAGTTTAGTGGGCTACAAATTACAATGTAGAAATGTGCACCAGCAATAATTTATCCCAAAAGCAATCTGTGATAAAGGACTTTGCAGATACAAGTTATGAACAATGGACCTTGAGCCAGTTTCTTTCTTCCAGTTCAGAAAATCACAGAGAGAAATGATATTATCAATTCATTTTTATTGTATAGGAAGTAACTGATGCCTCTAAACAACTTCCAGGACAGTTCATTTTAGGTAAAAGTACCTAAATCCTTTTATCGTATACCTTCAGATTTAAAGATTATATGAGAAATAAAAATGTGTTTTTAACTATACAATTAGAAAGTAAATTGCAATGAAGTTAATATAAGGGTGCCTGTACTGCTTATTTTTTTCCTTGCTTTTGTCCTGTGCTCAGGGAATAATGTTTTGACAAAAACGTGTATGAATGTGTGAAATTTCCCTTTAAGACAGAGATCATGTACTTATTATTTATCACATCACTTTCAGCATTTCATGGTGGTAAATTTACAAAAATACTCACAAGTACATATTATCTAGTTAAGAAATGTCTGGAAAGGCTCAGACATATGGGTTATATCCTGTTGGTATAAAACTTTTATCCTTTTTAGTCCATGGGGTCGCAAAGAGCTGGACATGACTAAACGATGAACACTTTCACTTCATTTAGAAGGCCTAAGTAGAGAGAGATGCTTCAATGAATCACCATATAAAGTATAGAGATTACATTGGGAATTAGATTAATTTTTAAGTGATTGAAAGATTTACTTATGCAAACTTTTATTTCGATATGCAAGAATAAATGCCCAAATGTTAGAGATGACAGCAAATTTAATATCTACGATGTCTAAACATGAGGCTTTATAAAAGTAAGCCATCCATACATTCATCCTTCCATTCTTACCACAAATCCTCAAATTTTATCAACTTTAATACGATGCTTGGCTCTAACTAATATTTATGAAGGTAATTCTTACTGGTTTGTTAATGGCTTCCTTCAACAATTTTGCAGCTTCTTCCCAATTATTTTGTTTGTTTTCTTCACAAATATTTAAAGGAGATTCTTCCCTGTTGGTCTGTTATGTGCTAGGAATGTGAG
>NW_020867449.1:0-42931 GCF_003369695.1 Bos indicus x Bos taurus | reverse complement strand
CATTTTAACAAGCATTTAAATATCTTTATACAACTTTATTTGATGTGTAGAAGTGCTAGTTTCACACTATTTTATATATACTGACAGTAATTATCATCATCATCTCACTTTTTACATGAAAAAAACCTGAAACATATAGAAGGTAATTAATCTAATGTCTCATAGCTAATAAGTTATAAAACCAGAAATTTCAACTTGAATATATTAATTATGTTGTTTACTTCGGAATGTACACTGAGGGAAACATTAAATACATGGAAAAGCACTAGACAAATGCACAGAAGTGCTAAGTATGCTGATACTTAGGTCTACAATAGAATAAATCTTCAACTATAGGTAATAATTGAGGCAACTGTTGCGTGTCAGTTCTACGGATCATTCTGAATTAAAAGAATAACTGAAGACTACAGCACTTTAAAAAAAATTATTACAGTAAAATGTAACTCCAGTTTCAAAACCTACCCATATTACCACAGCATAATTCACTTCCTTTATGTTGCTTTCTTTATACTGCTTTAAATATAAATCTTTCATGTTACAAAAAGAAAAAAAGAAAGAAAAACCCACTTATTTTCCAAGTCCAGAAGACCTGAGTTAAGTTTTGACTAAGCATGAGAGACCTTGAGCACAGAATATATTTTTTAACAAACATTCATGTCACATAATTGTAGAGCATGCATAATTTTTTTCATGTGTTCTTCTGCATCATGGTTTGTTTGCCATATTGATGTCAGAAAATAGCTGTCTTTCCTTGTTTTTCCTTTCATTAGTGAAACTCTTAATTCATACTGGTTGTGAAGTATGGCTTAGTACCAGGAAGATTACACTTACTACATTTAGTATGTGAATATATCCCAAGCTGTATGTCTTATTTATTTAGAGGTGAGGAAATTATTTAAATTCTGTAAAATTTGTTAAATTTTCATATATGTACAAATCAACTGACACAGTGATTTGTTGTCAATTAAGACCGATTTAGTCATGTATTTTGGGTAATATATCAGACACATTATACATCTCTTGGTGTACCACTGATATAAAGTTTTTTTAAGCTAAATATTAATAAAATTTTCCACACTTTCAAATACAAGAAACAACCTATAATGCCTGAAAAGTTATTTTAGTCAAAACTGTGAGTCTCCAGTCTTGCTTCTTCAAAATTTTAACTAAACTTTGATTTAAGGAAGAAAGAGAAAATTCAACCGTTTCTTGGAAACTTCTCTGTCTCCTGAACTGGTAAATCAAATATCTAAGGACTGATTCCAGAGAACTAACATGAAGTGAAATAAATGAACAATCAAATGAATGAAACCCTGCACATGCATGTTTTCCCTACTTCACGGTAAGTTTCTATGTTTCTTCCTTAACAAATTCTTAGAAGAATAACATGCTCATGAAACTCAATGCAGCTCTTGAACATAGTCACAGATATATTGCTTCTTACAGTAAACTCTCAATTACAGTGGCCAGTTACTATGTTTGTATCTCCAGACCTTTGCTTATCACTCTTTTCCTTCTGGCTCCCAGCCCTATGACCATTTCATTTCTTGTTAGCATGTCTGGTAAAATGTTTGGCAAGGGAAATAAAAGTAGCTGAAAAATCAAACCAGTCAATTAAGCCAAAGCCCATGACCATTCAGAAATCAGATCAGGCTGCATTTAGCTCTGTAATTTAGGTATTTGTAAACACATCAGTTAAGTTGGGCAAGTCTGAAAATGTGCTTTGCATTAAGTTCAAAGATTCAGCAAACCCAAATGTACAGACAAAAAGTAAACAGAATCACAAATATTCTACCTTGGAAAGCAGTATCCTCACTTACTTTTCTTGTGATTTTGATTATGATAAACAGAGTAAAAGGAAAAGAAACGGCAATAGTGGTAAGGACTAGTTCTAACATGTGTTAAATGTAGTTGGAAATTATTTATAAAATACCAGCTCATCTGTATATTATTCAATGTATTTCTATCAAAGTTTGCACATTCTTTCATGTGTATCTTGATTTAGAAATGACATTACCAGTTTCTTCAAAAGCCGCTGTCATTAACTTCCCTCAGAGATCCTTAATAACATCTGGATACACATAAAAAAATCAATGAAATTATTGTTGTTGGCTGAAATGAAACTCCATCAAGAATCAGCAAAATGAAACGTGCAGTGGAATTTTGCTTTTGTTCTTCAACTGACAAGAGTATAGATAAAATCATGATCTTTCATAATTAAAGGGTTAAGGGAAGCACAACAATGAGTTCATTTCCCCAGTGGCTCAGAGATATTACTAATCATTTTGTTTGCTGAGCAAAGAAATGTAATTCAAAATGTCTAAGCATTTCAAGTTCAGCACTATCTATTTCACCACCTTCTTAATCAAATATTCTACAAAAAGGCAGCAGGATAATGCGATAAACATAGAGCCAGACATAGACTTTTTATGTAGTTATCAAATAAATGTGGTTTTAGACTAAAATAATTTCAATCAAACATAAAAAGCATGTATAAATGATTTACTTCTTACAAATTATTGAAATTTAATTCATTTCCATAGGAAATGCAATTAATTGCTATTAACAGTAATTGTGTCTTACATACTCTGTCTTGCTTTCAAGACTTATACATACTCCAACACATACATGTGATTCATAAAATCAAAGTCTGTGACCTTAGCAGTCAATATTCAGTATTCACGTAATTAGAATCAGAGTGGAAGCAAAAGAGCATAAACAGGAGAAAAAAATTGAAGAAAATTGACAAACTAGGCCTCAGCATTCTTAGAAAGGATGATTTGAACCACCTTTGATTAGAAAGAAAATGTTTTGGTTATAGATTTCCATATACTATAACTAACCAACTGATAGAAATAGTATAATGAACTGAATTAGAATATTTTTCTACAGGTTTACCATTAAATCATATAAACACACATGACAATCTTTCCAATTCCATTTTAATCAAGATATTATTTACATTAAGAATGATCTCTATTACATCCAACGGTCTATGAGTTAACCACTGCAGGGACCAACTCTATTTTGTCCATAGTCCTAAATAAGGGTTCCAGTTAGAACTGATCATACATACCAGATCTATTATTTCAGCTAAGGATAGTCTCTCTCTTCAAAATCAGGCTAAAGAGTACTTTCTCCAACTCTTCTTTAACCAGTTCTACTCTTTACACATCAAAAACTTTACATTCAGCTGATTAAAATTTTTAATGTATTTATGCTTAATGTGAAATGAAATTTAATACTTTTAAGAAAAAGACTGTATACCTGTGGCGGATTCATTTTGATATTTGGCAAAACTAATACAATTATGTAAAGTTTAAAAATAAAATAAAATTAGAAAAAAAAAAAAAAAGACCAATATTTCTACTCTCTCCTTATTCCATTCAGAGCTGATTTGTCTAAGTGGAATAATGATTAATGAAAATAATAATGGAATATATCAGTTTGATTTTATAAGTACAGCTTAGTTTTTTTTCCCCTTTTGAACTTTCTACATTTTACTTAATTTCAAAAATTAAGACATTATATCAAATGATAAACTGAAATGGTGATAGAGGACTTGTTCCTACTTTGAAAGAAATGCTTTCATGGTTTCATTGTGTTTGTAGGCTTTTTTTCTTTTGTTTTGGAGGGATTTATATACATTTATCAGGCATGAATATTTCTATGCATAATATGTTAAGAAAAAAATTTTAATTAAAGGGTTTATTTTTGTATCTATTGAGACTGGCTTTTTCTCTCTATTAATGTTGCATTCTTGAAATAAACTAACCTTGGGCAGGATAAGGTATCTTTATTTAATACATTGCTAGTTATGGTAGGAAGGAATTATGTCGAATGAATTGGAGAAGGAAATGGCAACCCACTCCAGTGTTCTTGCCTGGAGAATCCCAGGGACGGGGGAGCCTGGTGGGCTGCCGTCTATGGGGTCACACAGAGTCAGACATGACTGAAGCGACTTAGCAGCAGCAGCAGCAGTTATGGTTTCATAATTATCCCAGTGTTATTGAAGTTTTGTTCATGTGTTATACTAATCTCTTATTTTCTTTTCTGATAATATTCCTGTATGGTTTGCTATCAAGATATCACTAGCTTTATGTGTGGGGTTTTTTTTTCCCCTTTCTGCAAGAATTTGTGTAAGACTAGAATTAGTCAGTTGTGAAACAGGTGTACAGTTATATTTCTTCTTCCTTTAGGAGAGATATTGCATATTTAAACTAGCACTCTGTAAGAGGCAACATGAGCACATTCAACTCATGCTCTAACAAATTTTTAAACTAAATATAATCTTTCAAAAACATCAAAGCCTATCCTATCTAAATGATTGGGGGAAATACACAGCAATATATTATTTTATAATTGTGGCCAATTCAATAGAGAGATATGAGTGGACAATGTTGAGGAAATAAGGAACATTTTTAAACATGTAAAAATAAGATTCTCTGTGTTACTTATTTTTTCTTCTAATATATTGAGTAAAGATTTTCCTAGCTTGGTTGATAATGGCCACTTAGAGATGTTTTCAACTCATATATCAAATTATAGTCACAAATGCATAACTTGCTTCATCAGTTTCTAAAGTTTATTGTAACAAATTGCTTTTACAAATTATTAATAAAATATATATAAAATATACATAGTCTATTAAAACTATGACATGTAGAGCAGTGTCCTTGAGCCAAATGCCAAAGAAGTTTTAGAGAGAGGCAAATAAGAAATAGAAATAATATGGCATAGTCACTAAAGATGACAAATAATTCTAATAATATGTCATTACATAATGTACAGAAAATGCAAGCAAATGATTGAGCTTTTGGTGTCCAGTGGACACCCACACCAATATAGAAGTCTTTTCAATATGAGGAATCCTCTTAATCTTCTGCCTATGACTTTCTCAATAATACAATAGCTTAGGTTACAGCTAAGTTGCATTATTACTTTTTAAATTTTAGAAAATAATCCATCCCCAAATAACAACATAAAACACATCTCATCCGATATGCTGCTGCTGAAGTCACTGAAGGGACTTCACTTCAGTTGTGTCCAACTCTGTGGGACCCCGTAGACGGCAGCCCACCAGGCTCCCGCATCCCTGGGATTCTCCAGGCAAGAACACTGGAGTGGGTTGCCATTTCCTTCTCCAATTCATTCAACATAATTCCTTCTATTTCACTATGTGAAAAGTGGCCAATGGAAAGTCTTCTTGGATGCAGTCTGAACATCTTTTGAATAATGGTGTGACGGCAGAAATATCAAACATTTGCTAAAAACAAGTTCCATCATTTTGAACGTTGACTGAAATTGATAACACATGTTAGTATGAAGTTCTAAGCAGGACTGTGCCCCCCAGCTTTCTGCTACTTTAAAGATCAGAGACTCTCTCACCTTCTCTTGTTTAAGATCATCAGGCTCAAACCCACACCATTAAAATTGTTTATAGCTCAGTTCAAATAAATGAAAATAAAATGATTGAATAAAGTGCTCTCTCTAACTTGAAAATGATACATTAGAATAGATTCAGTGTTTCAAAGCACATAACTAATAGTCATAATAAAAATTATCTTTGAGCAAAGAAAGGAATTGCCCTCAATAATTTTCTTCAATACTCCCAGATGAACTAGTAAAATCTTTTCAAACTCAACCAGAAGTGATCATTTAGATTTGCATAGTTGTATTCCACTTAACAATATATTCCTATGGAACCTTATTTGATCTTAAAAGGACCTGGAAATAGTAAAGCAGGACTGCTAATTCTGTGTTACAAGTGAACAGAGCGAGTCTGTTGGAGTGGTTCGATTTGTCAGATGTCTCACACATCAGGAGAGCTGAATCAGAGCTTGATCTCCGACTCCCTGATTCTTAATCCAGATACCAATATGCTTTCTTTTCTTCTTGAAACACAATTTGCTCACTAAATTATAAATTCTGTATTTCTAGTTGTACGTATGTTTCTGAGCTTTGCAAGTAGGTTGTTTTAGCAATTATATATTCTTGGGGAACAAAGAAAACGATAGGAGTGGATTAACAATTTCTTTCAGTGACAAAAACTGCCCTGTTATTTCTGTTTCCCCTCTGTTGTAATAGGGCACCAGACTTAGAGCTTTTAAATATGCCACTAAAGGAGTTCAAAATCTAATTCTAGGTTTGCAACTCTATTACGTTTGCACTATATGAGATGATTGGGATTTATATAGTTAGATTTGGCAGTCTCTTGCATGCATATTTGACCAAGGAGATATATCAAATTTAGAACTTTCACTCTAAGAATAAGGCAGTTGTAATTCATATTAGAATATTACAGACTCCTACTTGAATAAAATGTTTAATGTATAATACCTGCAATTTTTTTAAGGTCAATTTTTAAATGCATTTTTTCTTGCATTTCAATCTTGGGTTTTTTTTATGGGTTTATTTGCCAGATGACTATAATTCATATTTGATTATTACATTTTTTATATAAGAAAATCTTCCACAATGATTATGGTTTAATTTTGCTTATCATTCAGTAAATGAACTTGCAGAAAACAGCTAGCAAAACAAAACAGTATAATAATAACTCATTATACTGGAATGGCAACCCACTGCAGTACTCTTGTTTGGAAAATCCCATGGACGGAGGAGCCTGGTAGGCTACAGTCCATGGGGTCGCTAAGAGTCACACACAACTGAGGGACTTCACTTTCACTTTTCACTTTCCTGCATTGGAGAAGGAAATGGCAAACCCACTCCAGTGTTCTTGCCTGGAGAATCCCAGGGATGGGGGAGCCTGGTGGGCTGCTGTCTATGGGGTCGCACAGAGTCAGACACGACTGAAGCGACTTAGCAGCAGTAGCAGCACACTGGAAACAAAAAAACTGAGAATTTTGAAAATTGAGAATGAAAAGAAAAATGTCTATATAAGTATGTAGTTTAATACCAGTGAGTTTCTCCTCACAATGGTCTCAAAATCTGAAGGACAACCACTTGGTGAGAATGATATGGAGGATTTAAAAGGTTAATCAACTATTAAAATGCTAGTGAGACATGATTATGTAATCCTAATATTAAGTAGGATATTCTACAGATATGGTATTGCCCTGAAGAAAAGAATACTCAATAGAGTTTTCCAATCCTTAGTACTACTAACAGTATTTTCATTACTAATTTTTAAAATTAAAACAGGTGTTTTCATCAGAAAATGTTTTAGTGTTACAACTAAAGTAGCCTTGTTTTTATGAGTACAGAAGGAAAAATATGCTTCTAATAAGACAATGTGGGCTTATAGTTTATGACCAAGTTCTTCTACATTGTTAAGTTCTTAACCCTGCTTACTATATTAAAAAACTCTAAGGAAATCAAGGTATATTTCAATTACACCATGCTCTTGTGAATAAAGAACTGCCTTTTTAGTCACACTAAAATGAGACTAGGTATTAGTGCCATTTGAAAAGCGCTCCATGTAATGTTAAAGAAAAATATCATCACGAAAATTGTAATGTGTGATGTCTGTTGGTAACCATAGAATATGTAAATACGGTGCCAATGAATAACCCCCTAAAGGATGCCAAATTCTCTGCCATATGCTGTCTTTCACTTTAAGAAGTTTGTTGCCAATTTAATTCATTCTTCATTTCGTGCTCCAAAAATCTGGAGAAAAAAATAAATTCCAGATCATTCTCAAGAGATTTTCTTTGGGATTGGAGCCAAAATCACATATCTACCTCAAGGAGATCCTTTTGAGTTTGGCTGGAGAAGCTATCATGGAAATTAGTTCAGGTCTCCACCACAAGCTGTGAGCCAGAGCAGTCAAGAATCCATCTGGGACTGTAGATCAGAATTATTTGAAATCCATAGAGAACAGAGAAAAGGGCTTGGGTCTAATGTGATCCCAATCTTTACAGCTCAGAAGCATTCCCCAAACTCTCATAATTTTTCCAAAGCCAGGGGGGTAAAGATTTGGAAGCTTAAATGAAACTGGTGAACAATAATAGAAAAGGCAGCTATCTGGGAGTTCCCAGCAATTTCTGTCAAAACTGAGTCATTAGTTTTCCCTGCTACTCCACATAACATAAAGTTCCACACAATTCACTTAACTATTTTTTTAACCCACATGTCTTAATATAGTCCAAGGTTTAGCTCCTAAACTTTTAAAGCTTTTTAAGATCTAGAATAGTACTTACTGTCAATATAATACTAGTTAAATATATTCGATCTCTTGTCTATGTGTTAATCCTAAACTGTTTTTGTTTTTATTGTCAAGACTAACAGAGACTTATGAAAATAAGACCCCAAATCTTAAATTATTGGCTTTGGGTTTAAACAACCTCTGCTTAACATACACATAATCAGTTTTGTGACTTCACTTACTTTTAGTAACAACTCCCTCAGTCGAATGATATTGGGATGGTCAAATTGTCCCATAATGCTTGCTTCGCCTAAGAAGTCTCTCCTCTGCTTTTCTGTGTAGCCCACTTTTAGGGTCTTGATGGCCACTGAAATCTCTTTTTTTGAAGGCAGTTTTAAACGGCCGCTGCACACCTCTCCAAATTCACCTGTTAGATTGCAGAAGAAAACAAGAAAAGGCAAGGAATGAAATTACAAAAATCATTACTAGAGAGCAGCTGTTTTCTCTCAACAATTCAATTCAAAATATTTACACCCTTTACCTGCAAGATGTACACTCATAGACCTCCAAATTATTTTGGAAGATGGTAATCTGAGACTCCCTAAAAACCCTAGTCCATCCACACCCTGGTGATAAGTGGACCTTGTGATAAGCTCCGTGTCTTCTGAAGTACTACATTGTGAACATGAAATATGAAAGGGTAAGAAGGAAGTTGAAAGCTGTGTCTATTAGACTTTCACTCCTTATTCTCATAGCCTCAAAATAATCAACAGAGCAGCACCAATATAATGAGTTGAGCACTTGATTAAATTTGAGATGTGTCTCATCATTTTGTTTTCACCAAGAGGACCAATTTAACTGCATATTTCTGCTTTCTGAAAACAGGAGCAACA
Source organism: Bos indicus x Bos taurus (assembly GCF_003369695.1). Taxonomy (NCBI): domain Eukaryota; kingdom Metazoa; phylum Chordata; class Mammalia; order Artiodactyla; family Bovidae; genus Bos; species Bos indicus x Bos taurus. The sequence continues at coordinate 33,931 of NW_020867449.1, read as the reverse complement.
TAGGATGATATGGTTGGACGGCATCACCAACTCTACGGACATGAGTTTGAGAAACTCTGGGAGATAGTGAAGGACAGGGAAGCTGGCATACTGCATTCTGTGGTGTTGCAAAGAGTCAGAAATGTGTTAGTGACTGAACAGCAACAACAAGGCTGCCACAGTGATGGCCACTAAATAGTGTCAGATATAGAATGTATCTGGTTTATAAAAGAAATCCTAATGTTGTGTAACTAGATGGGTTTTGTACAACATTAAAAGTGATTTTTAATGTCAAATGAGATATTTTTCTGAAAAGGAAAATTACATGATCAATTTTTAGGCCTTCTGTGGAATGGAAAAACATTTTTGGTCCAACCCTCTTGCTGTGAGTTTTTGCACAAGCCCAAGGTGTCAAGAAGTGAGATGCTTCTTCTCTATTTTTCATCCAAGTAAATCCTTCTCTCCACAAAGAAGCAGGTTGTCCTATTGATTTACCAACCACATCCCTATAAATGACTTCCCCAGATTTGAATCTTGCTTGCAGGAATCCAGTCTTGCCAACTGTTTTCAAAACAATGACTTAGGCTGTAACTTGTTAAAGTCAGTTAATGTCCAAAAGCAGTTATTCATACGTTTATTTAATAAATACTCATCAATTGGCAGCAGTGTGACAGAAACTATGAAAACACATAGATATATGCTAATAAAGGCAGATCTAATTTCTTTCCCTCTCAAGAAAGCATAGAGAAGATAGCAGTATCTGTAGCTAGGGTGTTTTTTAGGATTATAGGGAGAGTTGGGGAAGAACTTGACAACATACAACAATCTTTTTTAAATCAAAAGAATTTTTAAATATGCTGTTATAGATGCATAAACATTAGGAGAAGTCAGGATGCAAAGTACATCACTAAAATTTGTAAGCAAGACTAAGAGTTTCTTTATGCAGGGTTATGAGAACATTGCCTAAGTCCCATGCACTCTTTGTAAACATTAATTTTGGATAAACCATACGGAGGCATTCATAATGAATTTTCACATTCTGAAATAAAGTTCTGTCATTATCATGTATGAATATGGTGTCACGGATCGTGTTTTAAATTTGGATATCATGGTTATTTATTTTAAATGACAAGACACTTACTTGATAGGACAGATAGTACAGAACTGTAACACAGACTATGCATTCTGAAGCCAGATTGTGTAGGGTCTAATTTGCATCTGTCACTTACTATCCATGTGATTTTGAGTGACTGTGATTCTATGTCTTTGTCTCTTTATCTGTAACATAGGGACAGCAATTCTTTTCTACTTCATAAAATTTTGGTACAGTTAAAGGAATTAAAATATGAAAACCACTTAGAAGAGAGACAGAAACATAATAAAGTGCCATCTGAGTGTTGTTTACTATTTCTTCTTTGAGTACAAACGTAGTATACGAAAGATGAATTATCTAGCTCTTAAGAGTTAGCTCTCTTAACACACAGTGAAGAATAAATATAAAAGTTCTTTTTGAAATGTCAAATTCTGTTACTGTAAGAAGAGATGGTTGTGATGATGATGGTGATAACACGTTTAATGTCCCATTGGACAAGTATCTGTAAAGAAAAGTATATTCTGAAAGTACCTCACTAGGAAAGTCAGAGGGGAAGACTTTGAATTTCAAGTGGCCCAATTAGTGTTTTTTCCCTTGTTCTCAATGGGAGAGCTGGACACGTGGACACTTTCTGGATTTCAAAATCCAGAAAGAGTTGTTTCAGTAGTGCTAGTATTTAAAAAAAATCATAAAATTTAGAAATGTGCTTACTTCACCTGATAAATACTAGAAACTGTGACAAATACAGTATACACATGTGTGTGTGTTAGTCACTCAAGTCATGTCCAGCTCTTTGCAACCCTATGGACTGTAGCTCACCAGGCTCTTCTGGACATATGGAATTCTCCAGGCAAGAATACTGGAGTGGGTTGGGTTCCCATTTCCTTCTCCAGGGGATCTTCCCAACCCAGGGATTGAACCCAGGTCTCCTGCATAGCAGGCAGATTCTCTACATTCTGAACCACCAGGAAAGCCCACACTAGACATAAAAATGTTAAATTTTAATCAGTTCTCTTTATAAGAACTGTTCCTAAAAGAACAGTGTTGGAAAAATCAACAAAGACTGGGCAAATGGAATGAATGCCTGATTTTTCCATCTAGTCAAGTTTTACATGATCTTATTCAATTAGATTTGCACCCATAAGGAAAAAAAAAGTAGATCATGTCATTTGTAAATAAAAACACAGCTACAAGAAGATTATTTGAGAAGATACTCTTGATTTTTAAAAAATATCAATTAAGTGCATCACTGTGTATTTGCTCTTTAAAATAAAATATGTTTTAAGAGAATGGGCAGACTGTATTTTGATTTAAGGTGCACAATGCACAATTGCTCAACATAAAATTTCTTATACTAATTTCATTTAAAACAGGAAAAAATGCACTTGTGTTTAAATAGAAAGACCCACGGCATTACCTCAAAACCCATTCTCCTTCCACTGTTTTAATAAAAACATAATAAAAATACATATTGAACAATGCTGTTATATAAGCTAAACACTATACATGAATTATCTCAGTTAATCCTCAAAAAAATTCTTAGAAGGCACTATTGTGATCAGTAGTGTCTAGCATAGACTTCAAAGGTGAAAAGTATAAGATTCAAGTTTTGGTTTCCCAATTAATTAATGTCTATGTGACCCTGGGCCATTCAAAATTTTAGCTTCTGTTTCCTCATCTGGTGAAATGGTAATAATAATACCTATTTAAAAGTCTGATAAAATTAAACCATGTGAATGCCTAACACAGTATAGGAATTACATATTTTAAACCTATAGAAAACTTTGGATTGAGGGATAAAATTAGGAATTCTAGTCATTATAAATTCCTCACTAAAAAAATTATACTACTTTGAAAAAATTAACTTATGCCTCAGTTTTAATTTTGTAATTTGCAATATGGTTATAATTCTTCTGGCTATTAAATGCATAAATGAGAGTTTCTATTAAATCTATTTTTGACCTAAAACTAGAATTTGTCCACATAGCCTTCCTGTATATTTAATTGACTATAAAAATTCTTTGATTGAATAATATATTCAGCTCTTTAACAGTGGAAGATAGCTGCTAATCCATCTAGAATGATTACTAATTTTGTGAACAGCATTATTTTAAAAATTTAGAAAGGTATAGAAAGTGGTTGAGTATAGATGAAAGGAGATTGGTCATAAGTGAATTGTGATGTAAGTTGTTGCAGAAATGGGTATGTGCAGGCTCATTATGGTGGGCTTCCCTGGTGGCTCAGACAATAAAGAGTCTGCCTGCAATGCAGAAGACCTGGGTTTGATCCCTGAGTAACCCCTGATCCCCTCCAGGGAAAGATCCCCTGGAGAAGGGAATGGCAACCCACTCCATTATTTTTGCCTGGAGAGTTCCATGGACAGAGGAGCCTGGTGAGCCTATAGTCCGTGGGGTCACAAAGAGTCAGAAAAGACTGAGTGACTAACGCTTTCACTTTCAGGTTCATTATACTATTACACAATTTCATCTATTTTTGTAGACATTTAAAATATTATGAAACAAAAATATTTTAAACATTATAGCTTTCAAAATCTTGGTTTCATATTCTATTTTGGTAATGACAAATCATTTAAAGCCTAATCAAGACAGACTAGAATTCAGAGTGTATATTATAAAGAAATCTTCCAGGAGAAGCATAATATACCTTGAAGATATATATATATTTGCAAACAAACCAGGCAGTTTTATAGCTCTTATGTGGCAAATAAGACTATTGGGTGCAAAATACTGAAAATGGGGTATATCTCTAATTTTTTGTAAATATGCTTGAAGAGAAATCAAAAAGGATCTTCTCTAATCTTTAATAAACATAAGGGATTATTAAGTGATTCAGTACAGATAGCCTTTCCCTTTATCTTATTGATCAGAGACCATTTTTAATGAGTATGTTTTATCTCACCCTACTGTGTTCTAGGTATCTGGCTTTGTCAATAATACCTGTATGTATATGGGCTTCCTTGGTGGCTCAGATGGTAAAGAATTTGCCTGCAATATGGGAGACCTGAGTTCGATCTCTGGGTCAAGAAGATCCCCAGGAGAAGGGAATGACAACCCACTCCAGTATTCATGCCTGGAGAATTCCATGGATGGAAGATCCTGATGGGCTACAATCCATAGGGTTGGAAAGAGTCGGACACGGCTGAGTGACTAACACAGGCACACACTGTGTTCTAGATATCTGACTTTGTCAATAACATCTGTATATATAAGTTTTTGTTAATGCAGAAGGCCCCAAATCTCGAGGTTGCAATATGTCTGGCCTTATGGACATTGGCTGACCATGAGTAGGTTTTCCTTCTCTCATTACATTCTCCAGCTGAGGGTGCTTCATATGCTATTGCAGCTTCCATGCTGGAGAACAGTGCACTCTTGTGGGGCAACATTAAAACCAGCATGACAAAACCCCTCTGCACTATGGAGCAGTTGAAGAAGCAGAACTATACAAATGAAAGAGAGTAATAAATATGTATCTGGATTAACTTTAGCTGGATTAACATAGATGTACAGTGAGTATGTATGTTCTTAAGTCTTAGATTGTGAAAAAAGGAGTACTTACTCTTGTTTTCTTTTATGAACTGATGGTTTCATACTACCCACACATGTGAATTTTAGGAGTATATAACATTAAAAAAAAATAGAAGAGAGATTTACTAAACTGTTTATTTAGATAATATGTGAATCTCTCAGATTATCTTGCTTGAATAATAAATACTATTTGAATTCTAAATATTTCTTCAGTGCAGAGAAAAAGAAACAGAGAAAATTATATTTAGTTCTGTGTAAAAAAGCATCAGTCATATATAGTACTTGCAGAAAATGCGATCTGATATGGTATGCATAATTCAGAGAATTCATTTTTCAGTCTTTCATTCTATCTCCCACATCAACATAACTAGTTTGTTTTTAAAGCAATATTGAAGAAAGAGGTGATGTGTGTAATTATTGTACAGTGTTGTTTATTTTTCTTTTGAGTTAGTAGTTTTATTCAAATAGACACTGCATATACTACAAATGCCATATATTTCTATATAACTGTACAAAACATTGTTATTTTTATAAATATATATAGTATTTGAAAATATGAAGCTGCAATTAATAATCACTCCATAGGTGTTAATGAATTTATGATTGAGCAAATTAATAATTAGAACAAAAATATATCTATATGAAAACAAACTTCAACACAAATAATTTAAGACTATATAGTGTTACAGGCAGGTATTAAAATGGAGCACTTAATATTATTTAAACTATTCTGTCAATACAGTTTTGATGGAATTTATATAAAATACATCATTTTAAAATTTTATTTTGTGTTGCCTAATTCCAAAGAAGAATCAAGAATTACTTTTTTTCCTACAAATCAAAATTTTCACTTAGTAGGCTAATTTAAAGAAAGACACACTTTTATCCCATGATTCGCATTTAGCCAAATAGACTTTGTGACACATGATCAGCATAGCCATGGGGAGACTGAGCTGCTGTGGCTGCCGCCTCTGAAACTCAATAAATAAAAAACTGGCCGTAACTTGTAAGTCTGTAAGTCTGGTGCCTTTGAAATCATTACATTCATTAAATACTCCTGCATTTATTTATTGCTTGCCTTTCATCATGAAATCAGAAAATGTCCCTTTTCAAAGCAATATGCATGAACCTGAGAGTGTGAGCAATCAATCTCAGGCAGCATTCTTATGCATAGCTGTAAAGTTGTAATTAACATATTAGGTTGACATTGGGATTACTGTGGTGCTTACCTGCTCCAACAACTTTGTCAATGGATATGTTGGTGGCATCCAATTCCTTAGCAAACTCATGAACTGCTTGGGTAGGGTCCTCATATGTGTGTGGGTCAACATAAGTCCTGAGACCTGGAAGTTTTACTGTTTAAAGAAAGGAAGAAAGGCATTACTGTAGCTAGATGTATAAAACCTTTACTGAGAAAGTTTTATGATAACATTATTAGTTTAAAAAAATTCCCATGACATTAAACTGCATCAACCTTTGGTTTATTCACAGAAATTATCAGACAGAAAAGTTAGAGTAAATAAGTTGAACAATTTAAGAAAAAAATTTCCTTGTAATGAAACAGAGAGAGGAGTTCTGTCTTTAAAATCAGTAGAAGGAAAATGGGAGAAGGCAATGGCAACCCACTCCAGTACTCTTGCCTGGAAAATCCCATGGGCAGAGAAGCCTGGTGGGCTGCAGTCCATGGGGTCGCTAAGAGTCGGACACGACTGAGCGACTTCACTTTTGTCACTTTCATGCACTGGAGAAGGAAATGGCAACCTGCTCCAGTGTTCTTGCCTGGAGATCCCATGGATGGGGGAGCCTTGGTGGGCTGCCATCTATGGGGTCGCACAGAGTCGGACACGACTGAGCGACTTAGCAGCAGCAGCAGTAGCAGCAGAAGGAAAATGAGGGGGTTCTTAAGAATAGAAGAATGGTTCAGAATTGAGTCTGCCCAGCAATGACTACCTGTAACAGAGTGAGTGAATGCCTTTCACACTATCACACATGTGTGATTCAACAAAATGAAATAACCAAATATTTATTATAGTGTCACATGTGACAATAAAGGAAAGTTTGTGAATACTTTCACAAGGTGGGATAGCTGCTGTAATTATAGATAAATTAATTAGAGGATATAAAACAACATGTTTTTTTGTCTGACACTGTTCTGCTTTTATTAACAATCATTCAAAAATAATCCACTTCAATTATAGATCTAAATTAAACTGTAAGTATGTGTATATATGGGCTTCTTGGTGGTTCAACGGTAAAGAATCCACTTGCCAATGCAGGAGACACAGGAGATCATAGGTTTAATCACTGAGTGGAGAAGATCCCTGGAAGAAGAAATGTCAGCCCACTCTAGTACTCTTGCCTGGAAAATCCCATGGATGGAGGAGCCTCGTAGGCTGCAGTCCATGGGGTCGGGAAGAGTCGGACACGACTGAGGCGACTTCACTTTCACTTTTCACTTTCATGCACTGGAGAAGGAATGGCAACCCACTCCAGTGTTCTTGCCTGGAGAATCCCAGGGACGGGGGAGCCTGGTGGGCTGCCGTCTAATGGGGTCTCACAGAGTTGGACACGACTGAAGCGGACTTAGCAGCAGCAGCAACTGAAATCTTACTGTGTGGAGCTTTCAACATGTGTCCATGCTAAGTCACTTCAGTTGTGTCTGATTCTTTGTGACCCTATGGATCGTAGCCCAGCTGGCTCCTCTATCCATGGGGTTCTCCAAGCAAGAACACTGGAGTGGGTTGCCACACCTCTCAAGGGGATCTTCCTGACCCAGGAATTAAACCCACATCTCTGCTACTGCTACTGCTGCTAAGTCGCTTCAGTCGTGTCCAACTCTGTGTGCGACCCCATAGACAGCAGCCCACCAGGCTCCCCTGTCCCTGGGATTCTCCAGGCAAGAACACTGGAGTGGGTTGCCATTTCCTTCTCCAATGCATGAAGGTGAAAAGTGAAAGTGAAGTCGTTCAGTCCTGTCTGACTCTGAGTGACCCAATGGACTGCAGCCTACCGGGCTCCTCCGTCCATGGGATTTTCCAGGCAAGAGTACTGGAATGGGGTGCCATCTCCTTCTCCCACCCACATCTCTAAAGTTTCCTTAATTTGCAGGCGGATTCTTTACCACTACGGTCACCTGGGAAGGTGACCACCCAGCTTTTCAATATAGTTAAAGGCAATACAATTATTATCTATAAGTTTAATAATGGTGCCGAAGAGCTAAATTCCCAACATAAATCATACTTATAGCTTATCAAATATAAACTTTCTCATAGTTTATTTAATCATTCTGAAGGTAGAAAATATTCACAATGTTCCAAATTAAAATTGCACAGACAAAAGATATAGGGGAATCATTTTTAATTTGATTTAATTTTAATGAAATTTCTATCATTTAGAAAAATAATTCACATTAGAAACAAGTTGGAATGTTCAAGAAACTTTCTCTGAAAACTTTCTCTAAAAAGGAAACCTAAAATCTATTAAAGTACATAACACTAATGCTTTAACATTAAATAATAATAGAATAAACTCCCACACTTTATGAACCAATATAACTGATTTTGATTTTAATGTTAGTAACATTAGTAAAATTATTTTAGCTAGGAAAGTGGACACCTAATAGTGATATATTTTTTTCTTATCACACTATATTATTGAAGGATTTTTTTAACATCCTAAATTAGCAAATAAAATCAGACATTGTCTTTTCTGATACCACTTTTTAATAGAAAAATCTTAATGGCAAAATCACACCTGAACATTCTGGAATTTCTGAAGGTGTCTTTGAGTCAGTTTGGTAGTTCACATGAAACAGGTGTAGGGACTGTCATGAGAGCAATTGTTCCAGAGAGCCTTCAGCACAATGGCCATTCAGCCAATGAGTCCAGGATTCAGAATTTAGATTAAGAAATGGTTAGTTTGCTAATCTACAGGATGACTCTGTGAATGCCATGTTACATCACATAATAATTTATGTTCCTGGGAAACCTCCATAGACGTTTTGAGTAAAGAGCCGCTTCTTCAGAAGCTGTTGAGGCAGCAGAACAGGTATGAAAGGTGAGGGAGCACATGGAGAATTGAGGAGAAAATGGGTTAGTGACTCTCCTTCCTCTGCCTGGTGTTGACCCCAACACTGGAAAAAGGCAACCACTCTCCATCCAAGGGCAGAGTGTTGATAATTGAGGTGACACTCATAGCTTAGGGAATCAACATTCACAAAAAGGAGAAGTAGTAAGTTTTTTGCCCTTGCTCTGGGCAAACTGTGAGTGGAGTTGCTTTGAAGTAAGAACTCTACTTTTCTGCAGTACAAAGAACGTACTAGGCATAAGAGGAGGAAAGCTCTGAAAAATATGCTTTTCAAGTGCCTAGCATTGACTGCCTGTGATTGTAGCTATTGCCCAGGAAAGACAGAGCCTATTGCCATTATTAATAGCTTCATGTTAAGAAGGTTATTCACAAATAGAAATATCCTTTGGTTTCCTGGAGACAGAATTTGAGCTCAAAAATGCCCATTTCTTTGGAGCTCACACATCAGCTTGCATGCTTCTGCTGTTATTATAAGCATTATTGCTTCATATAAAAATAGTCACTCTTTAGTACAGTGGTCTACTATTATTTATTATTACACTAGAACTATTTCTATATTATCAATACTAAAACATTTTACTGTAAAACAAGCAAACAGATTTTCTTGCTTTGGGGTAAGGAAAACAGTAAAAGTAACCAAAGATTTAGTAAAAGATGTCAAGAAATGAAGTCTTCTTAGAACCTTTCTGTATAGTCATTTTGGTTACATTTTAAAGACACATCAAATGGAGGCTAGAATATGTGACCATCCCGTTTTGATTTTCCCGCTAGTCATTTCAAGTTTGGGGACTAGTAAAGTAAGAAAATCTGGCATTCCTTTTCAAGAGAAATGGTAGCATTTTTTAAAATTACATGAAAAATATTTTCTTTCTAGTAAACAGTTACAAATATTCCACTTTGCCGAATTTAAGGAAATCAACTTGGGTGATATTTACTGGCAAAATATGGATATGGGGCTAAGGGATACAAATTGCTGCATATAAATTAGGTAAGCAACAAAAATATATTGTTTAGCATAGAAGTTATAGCCATTTACTCATAGTAACTTTTAATGGCATATGATCTGCAAAAATCCTGAATAACTATGCTGTACATGTGAAACTAATATTGTAAATCAACTATACGTAAATTTAAAGAAGGAATTACAAAGAAGATTTTAAAATGAGTTGTTAGGAAGGATGTCTCAAACATTTTAAATAAGCACCAGCTTTAAACAGTCTTGAAAGTGTGCTTTAGAGTTACCATTCCATTCCTGTCAACCCTAGAGAGTATCCATATTACTAAATAATCTAAAAATTAAATAGTCATTCCTGTATAAAATCAATCAAATTCTTCATGATTGATTAAAATCAAGTAATGGCTTTTCTATCCACATGACATTTAGAGAAACAAAACAAATATAAACACATATACACACATCTCCAAGAAAAATGGCCTGTTCACCGTGGGAGCTCTGGCTGCTGATTTTTAACTGCCATCCCCAGAGGTTCCAGGAATCAGGTGATTCAGGATGCAAGCGCATAATCCCTTCACACCAATAATTAAGGGCAACACACAGAGTAACTGGGCTGTGTCAAGAAAACCAGATAATAAACACATGCACACGTGTTAAGCTGCACTACTTTACAGCTCGTTCTGTGCAAACACAGTAATTTACATTTCCATTTTACCAGCATGAGTTGCCCTAAGGATAGCAAAAAAGTAAAAAGGCCCAGGCAGAGAGGGCAAGGGGACAGGATCTTAGGAGGTGAAACACATTTCTTTCCTTTTGAAGCAATATTATAGGATTTGTAACAAGGCTGGAGGGAATGGTTCATAGCTAGAGCTTTTCAAAGTAATACCAAATAAATGGTTGAAATAAACCAGCTGTAGCATTAAGACACAGAAAGTTTATGACAGGCATATAAGGTACTTTATGTCCTTAAAGCTAGGGTAAAACACATTTCGTTTTTGTTTGGCTATCATAAGTATATTGTGTTTGAAGAAAATTAAAGCTTCAGCAAACTCCACCATAAAAACAAACAGCTAAAGCAGATTGGAGTCATAGAGGAACCTGCTTAAAATTGGTGCACAGAAATTTATCAATGCTTCAAGTTTATGAGATTTATAATTCCTATATAAAGAACCAAATCAGTACGGCCTGCTCTAAAGACAGTATTTACATCCATTGTCCAACTCAGATTAAGATGAACTTAATCCACAGGAATGCAACTGTTTTGACTAATTTATGCACAGTGAATGTGATGCAGTGTTTTGTGGGATCATGAAGGAAAAGCTAGATAAATATCCTGTAACTTGTTCATGCACTCTTTTAAAACTTTTGAGTTGCAAACCTAACTACTCCGGATTGAGATATTGATATTATATTATTGATATTGGTTTTTCTGTGAATTATTCTATAATGAGATGGAAAAGTCAAACAATGCTCTCTGTGAACTCTGCCTTTCTGTCTATCCTACTTTAACTTACATTTTGGAAAACACTTTTTTTTTTTTAATCTACTATATGCTTCCTGCATGGTAACAACAGGTCATCAAGTTTTTACTGCAAAGTTACAGCCTTTAGATGGAAGTTCAATGACTAATAGGAAGTATCATGTTGAACTGAAAGCATTTATAGAAGGCAACTGCTGCTGCTGCTAAGTCGCTTCAGTCGTGTCCGACCCTGTGCGACCCCATAGACGGCAGCCCACCAGGCTCCCCCGTCCCTGGGATTCTCCAGGCAAGAACACTGGAGTGGGTTGCCATTTCCTTCTTCAATGCATGAAAGTGAAAAGTGAAAGTGAAGTCACTCAGTCGTGTCCAACTCTTAGCGACCTCATGGACTGCAGCCTACCAGGCTCCTTTGTCCATGGGATTTTCTAGGCAAGAGTACTGGAGTGGGTTGCCATTGCCTTCTCCAATAGAAGGCAACAGTGAATGTCAAAGAAAGTAATGCTTACAAGACTACATTAGTTACACTGAGATTATTGGAGAACATATAAGAATGAGTATAATCTTTGTACTAATTTCCAGGAGGACGTGCCACTGATTAGTAATCGCCACAATAAACTGAGCCATAGTTTGGAAAAGCAAAACACTTGGAATGATTTGTTTCGCCAGAAGGAAAAAAAAAAGTCTTTTTATTAGCTATAAATACTTTGTTTCTTAAAAGAGTATTTCTTTTAAAGAATATTAAAAATAGACTAAATTGTTTGATATTAAAATAAGAAGGGAAAGCATTGACTTCCTTATCAATTGGATATATCATGTAACTCCAAAGTAAAGTTTATTCTAAAGGCTTTCTCCTGGTTGGTTGACAAAATGGAGTCAGGCATTTCACATAAAAAAAGGTTGTTTATATTTACTTGGCAGTTAAGAAAGGAAAAAAGATTCCTATTTAGATTTCAGCAAATAACTAGGAATAAGGAAATTGAAGATACGCTTTGCCTTTCAGCCATGCAGAGCTGACTATAGTTATGTACTTCCCATCATGAGCATTATTTGAATATAAACCACCAGTTGCCCTTCATGTTAGTTTAAGTATGCTGCAATACAGACACGTAAAAATTACTTAATGCAGAGCCGTGGATTCCTTTCTCCATTTGAAATAAATGGAACTTGCTCAACCTTCTGAATTCTCTTTGTCAGGGGGAAGTTATCCAGTTTTAAGTCAACAACTGCTAAAAGTGAAATGGTAAAACCAAGACACCAAACATGTTTAGAAACTTACAGTGTCCATTCCCAAAATGAAGTCTTTTTTCATCTGCACCATGTTTCGACTTATGATAGCCACAGAACCTAGAGGTGAATCAAAGGAAGAGAACACAGAAAATAAATATACTGAAAACAATGATCTATGTTCAGAATGTGCAAAGCACACACAAAAAAGCATTTTCTATGAACAATTAAATGCTTTAGTGAAAGTTTAATGACTTCATATTTTCTAAATCCTCTAGAGAAAGCTTCTTTCTCTGGGATCCTGGAAAGCTGCCTAATGAGGAGATATGGAGAGTAGCTTCCCCACTGTGCAGACTCCTTCAGTTCAGGTTTTATAACGGCCCTAGCACGTGTTTATAGTACTTTTTTAAAAACAACTGCTGTTCGAATGAATGGAGGGTAAAGTTTCCATTGTTAGTGATTAGTGCTGTGCAGCGTAGCCAGTGTTCTGGGTGAGGAAGTGTCAGGGAAATCTGGGGTGTATTTGATGAGAGAAGCGATAATTGGAAAAAGAAAGTAAAAACTGAGTGAGGTCAGAAGAGAGAAGAGAAACGGTATGTTTTGGAGAGTGGGGCACGAGATTAAGGAAAAAAAGAAACTCGAAACTAAAGGTGGAGAATCAAAAGAAAGGGAGAAAAAAGAAAGATCTAGAATACAAGTGGAGACATTCTTATTCGTTAAAATAACTTATTGACTAAACTCTTCAGAGTTTAGTGGCAATTGAGGGGAACAAGCAATGCAGTAATGAAAGTAAGTTGTAAAACAGACTGTGAACGCACCTCCCAATCAAAACATAGGTGACGACTGTGAGGAGGATAATTGCTACCGCCGCTGAAATGGCAATCATTACCACTTGGCTATTTTCACCAGAGATGGAGAAAGCTGTGAGGTTGGAGAGAAAACAATAAGAAAAAACTAGGCATTGACAGAGCATAACTAAACTTTACCTGAAAAAGTTGATAAATTAAGTCATATTTTTTCTGCTTTTACCTAAAAGATGGCTTGCTGTCTAATACAACATAAAAAGAATTCTTCATTTAGTGTAAAATGATAGACATTTTGTATAGTTTTACTTGAAGTTTCTGATTAATAAGAATAAATACTCTGTTTTCATGGTATGAAATGCTCACTAGTTGAGCATCTACTGCACGAAACATGCTGAACTGGTTTTCTTTATACTCATTGGCAAGAGGCTCATCAGATAAATAGAAATCATCAGAGAAATACAGGGGATAGTTCAAGTTTCCCAGAATGAAATACAAAAACTTTCTCATTAGTTTGCTTAGTCTCTAACGTCTGTATTTATTTAAAAGATGGTATAATACCTGTCCTATGGACCTCAACACATCTCACCAACAAATTGTTCCTGTCCCTGTATTTCCTACCTTAGTAAATGGCCCATCACTCACTCACTCACCAATACCAGGTATTAGCAAATATTCTCCAGGAGCCAAATCTGGCCTGCCATCAATTTTTGTATAGCTCAGAAACTCAGAACAACTTATATTTTTTAATGGTTGTAACAAATCAAGAGAAGATTTTGTGATATGAGAAAATTATATAAAATTCAAACTTTGGTGTCCATAAATAAAATTGCATTGGAGCATAGCCACATTCATTTATTTGTTCATTGTCTATGGCAGCTTTTATACTAAAATTAGTGAAGTTGTATAGGAGCAACAGAAACTGTATGTACACTAAGCATAAAATATTTATTTTCTAGCCCCTTACAGAAAATGTTTACTGACCCTTGACTAAACCCAATGCTTCTCTAACTTTGTTATTCATTTGCTATTGTGTCCAACTCTTTGTGACCCCATGGACTGCAGCACACCAGACTTCTCTGTCCTTCATTATCTCCCAGGGTTTGCTCTCTAACTTATTCACATAAATCACTTGAGGATCTTTTGAAGAAAGCAGTTTCAGGCGGTCTGGAGTGGGGACTGAAACTGTGCATATCTTATGAGCTCCCAGTAATGCTGATGCTGCTGATTTTAGACCACAGCATTTTAAGTAACAAAGATGTAGGCCATAAATATAAAGTCACCTGTCTTCTCCCTCTCCTGATTATTCTGCATCCAATTAATCATGAAATTCTTTTAAATATTTTAGTTTCTGTCTTCATTTCTCTTCTGGATAACAATAAAAAAATTCCCAACTGATCTCTATTTGCAGGCCTTGCCTATCTTAGCTGGCCACCGGAGTATTCCTGCTAAATCATGAGTTTGATTATGTCATTCTCATGTATAAAAGTTTTGCAGGGCTCTTTGTCACTTTCTGGATAAAATGTGTGTATTCCATTTAGGATCTGTTCTCTGTCTAAATCTCTAGCCTCATCTGCTAACAAAATCCATAAACATTCTAATCTCTATACTTTCTAAAATATGCACACTTCCTGGAACATTCCCTCTCATAGACTCATACTTTAACATTTATTGTTTTTATATTCATAAATGCTGATTAAACAAATAAATGAGTTGGATATCAAAAGAAGAGCTTAGAAGAGGCGGTTAAGTTATATTATCACCGCTTCAGAAACCAAGGTCACATCTTGAGCCTGATGAAAATCTAAGGCTGGAAGATTTTCTCCAAAATACTTCAATTTAGGGAATAGTTGAATGATGCAAATTAAAAAAAAATAACATGGCAGATAGACTATTAGAAGTTTTCTAAACATCTGAAAAAAAAAAGAACTGAGTGTGGTAGGATGGTATACTCATAATATAAACTGTTGCAAGCACTTTATTCTTTACAACCAGAAAACTATTGTTTATACTTCCATGGCAGTCGTGGGAGTGCCTGCTAGGATCTCTCTACTGCCAAGCCTGCAGTGGGCAGACAGCCTCCAGCTGCTGCGCCTTCAGTATCCACTGCAGTCACACTCTCCTCAATGACTAACCATGGCAAGGGGACTGGAGCCAGGCTACTTGTGCCCCATGCACGACTCCTGCAAAGGGTGATCTTCATTCTGGGGCTCACCATTAGCTTGGTGAGACTCTCGGAGCTGCGTTGCTTTCTGAGGCTCATTATTCTGAACTCGGCTTTCTTTCTGTCTTCATAGATGGCTGACCTACATCTCAGTCTGAGGCTCTGCTTGGCCATATCCGCTCCTCCTGTTTTATTTTTTATCTGTTTCCCTTCCCTTCCCTCCCCAAAGCTCTTGTAATTCTACCTTAGTATCTGCTTTCCAGAAAACCTGAACTGATGCATCCCTATCCGTTGGCTATACATCATGAGTCATTTGTAAAATAACTTAACCTTGTAATTCAATAATGTTCCATGAACATATAATAATCACTTTATCTCATGCTTTGGTAAATTTTATCCAGTTTATAAAATAAAGGTCAGAGAAGCTAGGAGACTAAACATGACAGAAAAAAAGAATTTTCTTTTCATCAAAGACAGGATTAAACTTGACCCCTCTACAATTCCCTCTAGTTCTCAATATAGATAAATTCCAGAGACTATCTAAAAACACATGACCAAATCAAATTATTTTTGTGCTGGAAATTGGCAAACATTTGAAAGAATAATATTGATTAAATGTGTGTGATAGAGTTGTCTAATAGTTTTATGTGGCATACTGTCAACAATCTATATCTATTATAATTCTTAGAAATTTAGTTTGACTCTGTTTCCCACAGCAAACTGCTTCCCCTGTGTCTAGTCTCTTCCCATTTTTGTCCATCCTACACACGCTGTCCACTGTCTTTCCCTAAGGAAGACTGGTGAGGAGTACATTCTCAAGAGCAGAATGCCCGGCTTTGTACCAATTTGCTATGTGATGTAATATGATTGTTGTAAGGATTAAAGGAGTTAATACAAGTTAAATACTAGAACAGTGCTAAACGCATAATAAGGATTTAATAAATCTATTTTTGTTATTTCCTTTTCCTTGTGAAGAACCGGAAAAAGTACTCCATGTCTTACAAAATTACATACGACAGTCTAATTTTGATATACAAAGTTCTTTATATAATGGTTCCACTCTACTTTTATCAGGCGTTCTTAATAACCCCTAAAAATAGGGTCCAAGAGATAAAGTTGCTGCATACGCATTCATTAGAAACAATGAAAAGGCAGTATGAAGCATTTAGCAGTGCTGACTGAATTGTCCCCAGGCCAATCTTCTTGAATAGTAATATCCAATAAGCTCTTCCAATGCCAAAACTCAGCTTTATCCCATATATGTTTGTTCCACAAATTCCTTGGATGTTCAAATTACATACTATACATTTAAACAGGACACACACAGTGCCTGCTATACTACTATACCAGGTGATATTTTAAGTACTTTATAAACATCAATTAACTTAATCAATATAAAAACCATATGGAGTCACGATAGTGATCTTTCCCAGTTTTCAGATAGGGAAACTAAGACATTGGAGACTGAAGTGGTGTGTCACGGTCATCCTAATGGGTGTCAGTTTACGCCAGGGTCCCTTTCTTAAGCCTACACTGCGCCTTCCTTTTGTAGTCACAAAGCACACACTCCAGATTCAGTTTCTGCCCACAGGGTTTCTAAAATATTAGACTGTCAGTTTTCTCAAACATGCCACACTGTTCCATGTCTGGACGTCTTGCTTTGGTGGATGCCATCTTTGTTCTATGAAAGTCCTTTTACTCATATATACTCTATAAGTTTTCTGGGGACTTAGCATAACTTTCTTTCTTTCTTTTCCTTTTTAATGTGCAATAGCAGCACTGGATCAGTACTCCAAAATCTGGAGACTCTAGGCTCATTGACTTTACTTACTAGCTCTGCAATCTCAGGAAGGGAAAAAAAAAAAAAAAAAGAACTCTGTGTCCTAGACCACAGATAAAAATAAATAATAGTATCTGAATAGCTTACTGAATGGGATCAGATTACATGTTTATGAGAATACCTTACATACTGTCACAAAAATACATGGGTTCTAGAATCAGACCCATAATTTACCAATTGAGCAACTTTAGAAAACTTACTTAACTTCTCTAAGCCTCAGTTTCCTCTTCTATAAAATGATGATAATAAATGTAAAGCACTGACACATAGATAATGTGTGTTAGTCGCTCAGTCATGTCTGACTTTGTGACCCCATGGACTACAGCCATCCAGGCTCCTTCATTTGTGGAATTCTCCAGGCAAGAATACTGGAGTGGGGTAGCTATTCCCTTCTCTAAGGATCTTCCCAACCCAGGGATTGAACCAGGGTCTGCCACATTGCAGGCAGATTCTTTGACCTGATAGTAAGAAACTTTAAATCACTTAGGAAAATATATGGTTATGGTAAACCAAGATCAAAAAATACTAACTAAATTCCAGATAAAAGTAAACTATGTTCTACTAAGAAATATTTATATGTCTTATGAGTAAAACTTTATAATTAAAAAAATAAAAACTAGAATAATCAATATACTGTTAATTCCAAGCAGGAGGTTTCTTATATCTTCTAAATATCAATCTGTAATAAATAAGAAAAATCCTTAGAGTTCTTATGAAGATATCATTTTGATTTAAAAAATGAAGTGAGAGTTTTCATTTTTTTTCTTTTTTTCCCTAAGAAAAAAGGTAATGTTTAAACCTATATTTACTTATTTTTAAACTCTGGAAGAAATCTATAGTAAAATACTAAGAGTGAATGGATTAAAAAAAAATCAAACTGTGCAATTGAAAGATTTTTATAAATGGAGGAGGGTATTAAAAAAGGTTCTCTTTCTCTCTATCTTCTTTTCATCTGATCTATCAATCAATGGAAATATAGCAAATATAAAACTTGTTTGCAAAAGTCCTAAGAATCTCATTTTTAAATGGGATGTTTCTTAAACCTCAGACACTGATGCCTCATTAGAAGATCATGCATAACATGACCACAGCTCTATCTGTGGTAAATTTGGAATCACATTACAATTGTAGAATTTGTGGTTGGTTTTGCAAATTTACTTATCAGACAGGGTTAACTGCTAATTAAGAATGTGTGAGGTTAGACTGGTGTTCCAAACTACGCATTAATATAATACATATTTATCTAATGGTGTTCTGCACCTCCTGCTCCTCAATATGCCTAGTTTGTAACACACTATATAATAAATATTTGATTTTTATAGTTCTGTGATTTGTGATCTCTCTTGTTAAAGCAACTATTCATTTTGGTGTTGTTAATGCCAATAACTATTTAAAAGTTTGAAAAAATTCCATCTACAATCATTTCAAAATGAGGAACTTTCTTTGTGGCACTTAAAATTTATAAAAAGACTTAGAACTGAAAATTTTAAATTGCAATTGTAATTTATTATTGCGGCATCTAAAATTTTAAATTTGTTTTAAACCTCTTCACAGAGATTTGGACTTCCACGGTATTTTGCATCCTTGTTTTTATGTCCTCAAAGGGTGATTTCTCCGTGTTCATTCCATCACAGGAAGATTAGGTGAGGTCTAACATACAGACTCCATATCTGAGACTTGAATCCTCTTTGCCATCCAAGGGGGATTGGTTCCAGGACCTTCTATAGATACCAAAATTTAAGGATGCTAAAGTCCCTTTTATAAATTGGTGTAGTATTTACATATAACTTAAACACATCCTGCCTTATACATTGAAGCATCTCTAGATTACTAATAATATATAATAAAAATTAATGCAATGTAACTAGTTGCTGGATTGCCATAAATTAAATTTGTGCTTTTTGGAATTTTCTGGAATTGTTTTGTACATATATATGTGTATATATATATATATATGTATATGTATATATAAAAATTTTATTGAAGTACAGTCTAGTGGATTTACAATGCTGTATTAATTAATTTCTGCTGTACAACAAAGTGACAGTTATACATATATATTCTTTTTCAAATTCTTTCCTATTCTATTCCACTATGGTTTTATCACAGGATATTAAATATTGCTGCTGTTATTGTTCAGTTGCTCAGTCTTGTCCAATTTTTTGTGACCCCATGAACTGCAGCAGGCCAGGCTTCCCTGTCCTTCACCATTCCCGGAGCTTGCTCAAGCTCATGTCCACTGCGTTGCTGATGTCATCCAACCATCTCATCCTTTGTCATCCCCCCATCTCATCCTTTATCATCCCCTTCTCCTTGTGCCTTCAATCTTTCCCAGAATCAGGGTCTTTTTCAATGAGTTGGTTCTTCCCATAAGCTGGCCAAAGTGTTGGAGTTCAGCTTCAGCATCAGTCCTTCTAATGAATATTTAGGGTTGAATTCCTTTAGGGTTGACTGGTTTGATCTCCTTGCAGTCCATGAGACTCTCAAGAGTCTTTTCCAATACCACAGTTCAAAGGCATCAATTCTTTGGCACTCAGCCTTTTTTATTGTCCCACTCTCACATACATACGTGACTACTGGAAAAACCATAGCTTTGACTATATGGAACTTAGTAGGCAAAGTAATGTCTCTGCTTTTTAATTCACTGTCTAGGTTTCTCATTGCTTTTCTTCCAAAGAGCATCTTTAATTTCATGGTTGCAGTCACTGTCCACAGTGATTTTGGAAACCAAGAAAATAAAGTCTGTCTCTGCTTCCAGTTTTTCCCCGTCTATTTGCCATGAAGTAATGGGACCAGATGCCATGATCTTCTTTTTTTAAATGCTGAGTTTAAGCCAGCATTTTACTTTCTTGTTCATCTTCAGCAAGAGGCTCTTTAATTCCTCTTTGCTTTCTGCCATAAGGGTGGTGTCATTTGCATATCTGAGGTTATTGATATTTCTCCCTTCAACCTTTATTCCAGTTGTTCATTTAGGAAGGCTTTCTTATCTCTCCTTGCTCTTCTCTCAAACTCTGCATTCAAATGGATATATCTTTCCTTTTCTCCTTTGCCTTTAGCGTCTCGTCTTTTCTCAGTTATTTGTAAGTCCTCCTGAGACAACCACTGTATCTTTTTGCATTTTTTTTCTTGGGGATGGGGATGGCCTCCTGTACAATGTCACAAACCTCAGCGCATAGTTCTTCAGGCACTGTGTCTATCAGACCTAATCCCCTGATTCAAATTGTCACTTCCACTATATAATCATAAGGGATTTGATTTCATTTATACCTGAATGGTGTTATCTGCATATCTGAGGTTACTGATATTTCTCCCGGCAATCTTGATTCCAGCTTGTTTTTTTTTTGGGCTCCAAAATCACTGCAGATGGTGATTGCAGCCATGAAATTAAAAGACGCTTACTCCTTGGAAGAAAAGTTATGACCAACTTAGCATATTCAAAAGCAGAGACATTACTTTGCCAACAAAGGTCCATCTAGTCAAGGCTATGGTTTTTCCTGTGGTCGTGTATGGAGAGAGTTGGACTGTAAAGAGGGCTGAGTGCTGAAGAATTGATGCTTTTGAACTGTGGTGTTGGAGAAGACTCTTGAGAGTCCTTTTGACTGCAAGGAGATACAACCAGTCCATTCTGAAGGAGATCAGCCCTGGGATTTCTTTGGAAGGACTGATGCTAAAGCTGAAAGTCCAGTACTTTGGCCACCTCATGCAAAGAGTTGACTCATTGGAAAAGACTCTGATGCTGGGAGGGATTGGGGGCAGGAGGAGAAGGGGACAACAGAGGATGAGATGGCTGGATGGCATCACCGACTCAATGGACGTGAGTCTGAGTGAACTCCGGGAGTTGGTGATGGACAGGGAGGCCTGGCGTGCTGCGATTCATGGGGTTGCAAAGAGTTGGACACGACTGAGCGACTGAACTGAACTGAACTGATACCTGAATGGCCTATTGGTTTTCCCTATGTTCTTCAATTTAAGTCTGAATTTTGCAACTAGGAGTTCATGATCTGAGCCACAGTCAGCTCCTGGTCTTGTTTTTGCTGATTGTACAGAGGTTTCCCATTTTTGGCTGCATAGACTATAAACAATCTGATTTCAGTATTGACCATCTGGTGATATCCATGTGTACAGTCATCTCTTGTGTTTTTGGAAGAGGGTTTGCTATGACCAGTGTATTTTCTTGGCAAAACTCTGCCTTTGTCCTGCTTCGTTTTGTACTCCAAGGCCAAACTTGCCTGTTACTCCAGATATCCCTTGACTTTCTACTTTTTTACATTTTTGATTCAAGGTTTTTTGGATCTGTGAATGTGGAACCCATAGATCTTGAGGGCCAACTGTGTAGATTTATGTTTTTGAGGATGGAAGCACCCTTTTGAGCAGAGGAATTGTCATATTTCAGCTGTGAGCTCGTAAATTCTAACACTAGGTTCTCATACCTTGCAGAAGGTAGAGCTAGCATTTCTAATTGTCTGACAAAAAATGTGTGATAAAATATTTATTTTATCATGTTAATTTAAACAGCTTTTATAATTTTTGTTAATCTTGACTATTTCTATGAAACATGAAATTTGGGCATGAAATTCTACCATACCAATAACAATGTAATTTTGTATCATGAATCAAATATTTATAAAATAGGAAATATAGATACGGAGAGAAAAGGCACCTTGAAACTGTCAAAAGAGATTACTGGGTTTCATTTCAATTGTATGCTGGGCATTGTCAGACTCTCCCTTGATTATCTGTTTCTAAAGAGTGTTCATCTTTGTCTTTGAGCCTGTTTTACAACTGTGAAGTTAGTTCTAAGTAAAAAACTAAGAATAGTTATATACAGTATATAATTTTTCTCATTACAATTAGAATGATTCATTAACTAGAGATATGACTTTTATGTTAGAAAAGATGACCTCAATCATTATAGTTATTGTCCTACAGTATATTAATCAGATTTGGATTAACCAATTTATGTAAGTTTTCCTGATGGTCTACACTCATACACACAAACAGACACAAACATACAAATATGTATGTGTATGTATATATGTATTTGTTCTTCATGCTGCTGCTGCTACCGAGTCGCTTCAGTCGTGTCCGACTCTGTGCGACCCCATAGACGGCATCCCACAAGGCTCCCCAGTCCCTGGGATTCTCCTGGCAAGAACACTGGAGTGGGTTGCCAGTTCCTTCTCCAATGCACGAAAGTGAAAAGCGAAAGTGAAGTCGCTCAGTCGTGTCCGACCCTTAGCAACCCCATGGACTGCAGCCTTCCAGGCTCCTCCATCCATGGGGTTTTCTAGACAAGAGTACTGGAGTGGGGTGCCATTGCCTTCTCCATATTTCCCTTTAAATCTGTTTAATTTGTTACTAGCTTCTTAATTAATAAGATAAATGAAATCTTTAATCTGTGTTTATTTTAATTAATATTGTAGCCATGATTTTATCTTTTTAAAATTATATTTTAGTTGAGGTTTTTTTCTAATATGAACCAAATGCATTTGAAGAAAAGCAGAGTGCTATTGGGAAAATGTTTGCCAATTTTATAAATTTAGAGTCAGACACACAGGAATATCCAAATTACTTGTGAATGTGAATGAGGTGATGAATGAAGTTTAGATATCCTTAATCTCCAAATGATACTAGATCCATGAGAATTAAAACAATATTAAGTTCCTCATGGATCATCAAGTTTCTTTCTTTATAGTTCATTGAACCATGCAATGAACCTGGAATATCTGAATTAAGAGGTACTTTAATATTCAAGTTAACTTTAATATTAAAGTTAAAATATTGCCGTGAACATTGTAATGTTCCTCAAAGACATTTATGACAAATAGAAGATTAGAAGCATTCCAGGCATTAGAATATGTTCCATTTGTAAAAGAGAAAAAAAAAAAGATATACACTTACACAAGCACAAGTATACATATACAATGCTATACAAAATTATTAAATGTTCCCCAAGAAATAGTGAGGGACAGGGGAGCCTGGATGCGGCAGTCCGTGGGGTAGCAAAGAGTCAGACACGACTGAACGACTGAACGACAACAAGAAGCAATATACTCTCAATGTATCACATATTTAACTAAAACTGATTGTGAGAATGAATTATCAGACATCTTTGCAACAGCCTTTCCCTCATACACTGTATTGAAGAAAATACGTACAGTCTGGACTGGTTTCAAACTCAAACTTGCGACTGTTGGTCCCATATCCAGCTGCGGTCCGGGCTCGGATTTGGAATACATATGTAGTACCAGGCTTGAGGCTACTGATGGTAACATTAGTGCCTCGTGCCCTGAGAATCGTATAACTTGTTTCTTGTTCCTGCTTTGAGGTAAGAAAAATCATGTTAAAACCGAATCTTCCTAGTCATGTCAGATGGTAAAAAGCTGAACCCCTCTAAACCAGTTCTTTTAGATTTAACACAGCTCATATGATGGATAAGATATGACAATTGTTTAACTCTCTGAATGTAATAGAGGCATTTTTAAGCTAGAAATATTTATAGAATGTCCCATCTTGGATAAAATAATCTGTTCCCTGCAAATAATGCAGAAATAATTAGTCTTCATTTTTGCCAGTTAATGAATATGTGGATGAAAATAAGTTACCTTCAAAGCCAAAGCTGAATGAAAGCTTCAGTCTAATTTTAAGAATAAACTTTCAAAGAGGAAAATATCCCTTGAATTAAGCTTAACAGGCATCTCAGAAATATTTCTATTAACTGTAAACTATTAAATTTTAAAAGGTCCAAGTTTTATGCACAATTCTACATTAATAACTTCCTTAGTATCAACTATATTTGCAATGTGTTTAATCTAAGTCACTGTGGTTTAGTAGAGATGAAAATCTTCAGATAAATGTCTAGAAATATTTCCCCAAAGAATTCACATTGTACATTGGGAGGTTCACATTGTACATGAATTATAAAGGCTTTTTGTGTCAAGCCTTGTTTATAAAAATTGACTTTACATAGAATTGTGTTTTTCCTTTAACATACATTAGTATATAAGTACCTAAGTTCAAGTAATGGTGGAATGTCCCTGGTACCTGGGATGGGCCTGGAATAGGAGATATAGAACAATGCATATCCTCAACCCAAACTAAATAGAATATTACAGAAAAAAAAGTCATGCATTACATATACTTTTTAGCTAAAGATGCTGGTTATGTATCAGATAGCATTTGAGTTAGTATATTAAATAATGAAGAAGGCTGAATGTATTTACTTTACAGAAATCATTATTTTATGTGTTAAAAAATTTATTAAGCATATATCTACATGGTTGTATTCATCATCATTAATGAACTAAATAGTCAAGACCTTGACTAGTCAAGTCTAGTCAAAGTTAGATCTTTTAGGGCTTAAATCTTAGTGAAACATTAAAAATATTTCTAAGTATCATACATATTTGGAAAAAAATTTTAATTTCAAAATTTATGAATATTTGCTATAAATATTTGTATAAAGTAATTTAAAATAATATTATACATAAGTATACATTGACTTTAAAATGCTTAGACAATAAAAATAGATTCAGTCACTTTTTCCTATGCTAGTTAATATTGTTTCAAAATATTGTTTTATGCTTTCTTTGAAATAAGTTCGGAAAATGATTTATGTTTGTAAAAGATATGAATGTAGGTTAGTAGTATGTTTGAATCAGCTCTACAGAAAAGTTGGGTGTTCCCTGGTTCTGCTATCCAGTCTGAACTGAGGTGCATCATTAATTACCTTTTTATTGTGTTGTATCATCTATAAAACATGGATTCTTATATTTGCTATCCTGTCACATTTTTAAAAATAGAAGATTATGATCAAATGGGTATTTGACAGTACCACAGTGGATCACTGAAAGCTAGGAGGTAATTTATTCATACTATGATTTTGGCACAATGAGGTTTATTAGGTCTCACTTTCTCTCAGTCAAAGAGACATATCCTTTTCCCTATAGGGGGCAGTATGAAAAAAATGGCATCATACTTGTTAAATACTTTAATTTCAAAAAACAGCATAACCACATAGTGCAGAGAAATGCTTATACATTACATATTTTTTGCATAACTGACCATACCACTAATTCTCACATCTCTTAATGATCCATTTTCATTTAGAAGAAGATATGCAACACAGGGGAAAACATATTACATGAGGAGTGATGACTGTCAGAATTCAAAACAGAGAACCAATGTTTATTAGCAATGAGGCTATGAGAAATTCAAATGTCACTGACTCTGTTTTTGTAATTGTAAAAGAACCTATTTACTTACTCTCATCAGATTATCAAACAACTCAAAATAATGTATGTAGACATGTTCTGTAAATAGAAGCTATCAATACACAATTCATTTTAAAATACTTTGTAAACTGCAGCAGATAAATGAATATGTTATGTTCATATTAGTAGCTATGAAACCACCCAGCTCTATTGATAAGGTTTGAATACATCTTGTTTTCAAACCTCACCATAATTTATAACCAGGGAGAAATAAGTGGTACCTAGAGTGATGAAATATCATGGCCTGAATTATACTTACAAATAATTATGTACTTATTTTTTACAATTGTATTACCAAACACAATTTTATAATGTGAGGCACACATACTCCCATCTTCTAATCTCCTTGTACAAAGTAAAGAAAGCTTTCATCATCAGCTCAATAATATAATGGTTTTGTTACCAGTTCAACATTCATATCAGTATTAAATAAAATTCATGTGAATGTGAAGATCAGGAAATGATGCTTAATGCAATGAACTTAGGAATGAACTTAGGAATGAACTTAATGCAATGAACTTAGGAACTTCATCAGTAGATGAAGGAATTGCTATATAATGGTTGTTTAGAACAAGGGTCTCCTGTAGAAGACACAAATGTCATCTCTAATATCATAACTAGATGGCTTACATTCAATGGTAACATCTTTGCTATGGCTTATTGCTGTAGAATGGGGGATATTCAATACAATAATTTCTAAACCCTCCTCTACCTATAAATCAAAGGTAGCACATGACCAGAGTTCTAAATAGAGCATTTTCACAAGCTAGCAGTGTCATTCGTTTCTTTGCAAGAGTATACTCATGAGAAAATAACCTCTTTCCTGACACAATTCAACTCTTTTAACATTATCTCCCCACCTTTTCATAGTATTTGACCTCATAGTCCAATATG
Organism: Bos indicus x Bos taurus; assembly: GCF_003369695.1. Classification (NCBI taxonomy): domain Eukaryota; kingdom Metazoa; phylum Chordata; class Mammalia; order Artiodactyla; family Bovidae; genus Bos; species Bos indicus x Bos taurus. The sequence goes on along the minus strand of NW_020867449.1, from coordinate 7,595 downwards.
ATCCCATTAGGGTGTTCAGGTTCTTGCCAGGATAAAGAAATGCTGTTTCTGGATGTCCGGTCTTTCTTAATCGTCATGACAGGTGATGGAGCTGTAAAGAGAGGATGGGAGGGTATGATGGGAGAAGGAAAATTAATTGGATTGGGAAGGGCAGTAAAGAAGAGCAGAGAGGGAAGGGGACAAGCAAATGGAGCCTATCATTGTTCTAATCTTGGCAAGAAAGCACTATTTCCATTTCAAAGGCTCTTGAGGATTAATCTGGCCCCATATCAAGCCTCAGCAGCTGGATTATAGCCCTGGTACATAGAGGCCTGTGGAAATGAGCTGAGATTTTCAGCTGCTGGTGGACTAGTGGCAAGTGAGCAGATGTTTTCAATCTGCTACTATAATGTAAGCAATGAAATATATTTGATATATTAAAAAAGAAAAAAAATATTAGGACTACCTATTTGTTATAATGTTGCAAAGTTATGAATGCCAGAGTCTTCAGCTCATTGATAACATTTTCATATGCAACTCTGTAAGAGGACTGGAATCCATTATGCACAAGGAGTCCCATGGTATCCATAGGTAATAATAATATTTAGTGTATTGTAAAATAGATAGGATTTAGGACATAGTAAAATAGATCTTGACTTCTGACAAAAAAGCTCTCATGAATAAAAATATATATACCAGGAAACAAGAATCTCTACTTTTACATTTCCATTTCTTAAAAAAGTATATTTAATAAGAAGTACTGAGGAAGCGGGTGCTCTTCGTGTCACAATTCTCTAGATATATTTTGAGGCTCTTATTGGGTGGTGACTCTTTGTTATGTTTTTCCTATGCATTATCAAAAATATAAATATGAATAAAAAACATCTGTCTGGATCAGATATCACAGGGTCACCATATTTTCTAATGGAAGATTAAACATGTTTTAAGTGATATCAGACTTCAAATCCTTCCATTAAAAAGAAAAATGCATACTATCCATCAATGCACTCTTGGTTTCAAATCTCAGTCTTGGTACACTGGCCAACCAAAATCGCCACTGTGAAGTTCAGCAGCGTTCTTCTCTAATGGAATGCAGTAAAACAATTACAAACATGAAACAAACAAAAATCAAGAGTTCTCAGGAACACCAACTGTTGAATTGCTTTCATTACTAAGGGACATATTTTTTAAAGACTTTTCTCAAATCAAGGATTATTAGAACCCTATGTATTTGCCTTTCCTATAAGAGCTAGCAATAGATGTTTCCTATACATGGATTTGCTGTTTCTATGATTATCAGCTATCATTATTATTATTAACATTATTATGATTATCTTGCCAGCTTTTGCATCCAAACTGCCATCCAATTTATTCCTGTCTATAAATGCCTTTTATTTTATTCTTTACTTAAAAATAGAGCTTTCATTAAACTTGCCTTGTGACACTTCTTTACAAAGTGTAAACTTAAAGCATTTATTACAGCAAATTTTCTGTCTTCTTATTTCTACTATATGTAATGTCTTATGAATTTTTGTAATTAAAGTCTCATTATTTTAATGGCCAGGGGATGATCACTTAATTTTTTTCCAAAGTAAAATGTAAGTGTTGCTTTTATGATGGAAAAGTAAAATCATTTCTTTTATCACATTTCGCACCCATTAACAATTAATATACTTTCATGTGGCCTTCCCCGGTGGCTCAGTTGGTAGAGAAACTGCCTGCAATACAGGAGATGCGGGTTGGATCCGTGGGTCAGGAAGATCCCCTGGAGAAGGGCATGGCAACCTACTCCAGTATTCTTGGTAGAGATTCCCATGGACAGAACTCTATGGTGGGCTACAGTCCATAGAGTTGCAAAAAGTCATTCACTTCTGAAGCAACTGAGCAGGCATGCACACACGCATACTTTCATGTAACTGATATAACTTACCTTTTATGTTTGCCTTTTGTCTATTCAATATTATTTTATTTTTCAAACTTGCCTCACAATATCCCCAACCCTAACACTGAGGCAGTTTGCTGCTCTGAAATTGATTTTATGTTAATGATAAATTATTTTACACATATTTAGTTGAAATTTTATAAACTTATTCAAAATTTATAATCATGTCACTGAGTTAGAAATAAATAGCAGGTATGTTAAATTTTTCAACAATTAATTTCTTTTTATTTACTCTGATATTTAGAAAAAACAATTTATTATTTTGTTGTTACTAGAATAATTTCAGTCCCAATATTGTTGCTAAAAATTTTGCTTTTTTTTGTACAAAAAAAATGGAGAAATTTCAACAAGTTTCCTCCTGAAGTAAATCCATTAATAGAATGACTTCTAATGCATGCTTACAGAGCATTTCAAAGAAGCAGAATGTTGGAACACTATCCTATTAAACCCATGGAGACCCTCCCTATTTAATTTCATATCGCTCGAAACTGGTTTATTTTCCTTAACTGTTAAAATATATTTTCAAAGAAGTTTTGAAAATTACCAAGTATAGCATCTCTCCTTAAAAAAGAAGAAAGAGAAAATAATTTGTTTCTAAGAACAATTGTGAAGAGTATCACATAAACTTTTTAGTGAATGCTTTCCAGGCTCTTTGGGGACCTGCCTAAGTTTTACTGCTTCTGCACTGTGCAAGACTTTATAACTGTTGAAATTCTTCAAAGGTCTTTGAGCAAGCTGCAGGGCCCTGCTGGATTGTAATAAATAGCCTTTTGTAATTCCACACTTACTTAAGTAGAAGCAATTGCTCGAAGCTTGTGCCATCTCTAAGTTAAATGAACCCTTTCTGATTGCTGCTTTTAGGCCCCTGTTAAGTCATTTGTTCTGCTCTTTTAATACACGCCCTTGTGTTGGCTGCGTTTCAGGAGTTCCAGTACAGTGCACCAGCTGAAATCCCATTATGCATAGGTAATGCTCATCAATATTTTAATATTAATCAATAATTAACAAAATCTGTTTTCTATCCCCTAATAAATAATTTTAAGACATAATAAAATATACTGTAGGAAGAGACAAATTCCATGAGCACTCCGCTGTATCCATGCTTTCTAAATGGTTTCCTAGAACACTTTTTTTTTAATTCACATCTTAAAGTATAATTTACCCATACTTGCTCATGTGTTGTAATACAATTTGTAATATTAATGAGAAACAGTAATATGGATTACATTTTTTTGTTAGTTTTCAGGTATGGAAGAATGATTTGTTCAAAGTAATTTTCCAAATTCATCAGTTCAGTTCAGTCACTCAGTTGTGTCGGACTCTTTGCGACCCCATGAACCGCAGCAAACCAGGCCTCCCTGTCCATCACCAACTCTCAGAGTTTACCCAAACTCATGTCCATTGAGTCGGTGATGCCATCCAACCATCTCATTCTCTGTCATCCCCTTCTCTTCCTGCCTTCAATCTTTTCCAGCATCAGGATCTTTTCAAATAAGTCAACTCTTCGCATAAGGTGGCCAAAGGATTGGAGTTTCAGCTTCAACATCAGTCCTTCCAATGAACACCCAGGACTGATCTCCTTCAGAATGGACTGGTTGGATCTCCTTGCAGTCCAAGGGACTCTCAAGACCCTTCTCCAACACCACAGTTCAAAAGCATCAATTCTTCGGTGCTAAGCTTTCTTTGTAGTCCAGCTCTCACATCCATACATGACCACTGGAAAAACCATAGCCTTGACTAGATGGACCTTTGTTGGCAAAGTAATGTCTCTGCTTTTGAATATGCTATCTGGCTTGTTCATAACTTTCCTTCCAAGGAGTAAGTGTCTTTTAATTTCATGGCTGCAATCACCATCTGCAGTGATTTTGGAGCCCCGAAAATAAAGTGTGCCACTGTTTCCACTGTTTCTCCAGCTATTTGCCATGAAGTGATAGGATTGGATGCCATGATCTTAGTTTTCTGAATGTTGAGCTTTAAGCCAACTTTTTCACTCTCTTCTTTCACTTTCATCAAGAGTCTCTTTAGTTCTTCTTCACTTTCTGTCATAAGGGTAGCAATTCATAGAAATTCTTATTTTTCTATATAAAAGAACCATAGTACTCCCAGGTGGCTCAGTGGTAAAGAACTTGCCTGCCACTTCAGGAGATGCAGGTTCAATCCCTGGGTTGGGAAGATCACCTGGAGTAGGAAATGGCAACCCATTCCAGTATTCTTGCCTGGAATATCCATAGAAAGAGGAGCCTGCTGGCTACAGTCCATGGAGTTGCAGAGAGTTGAATAAGACCAAGCAACTGAACACGCACACCACTGCAATGTACATCATACATTTGACTTTTTCTCATTTCTTTTTTATTTTTCTTAACTTGTGGTTTGAAAGAATGGTGGATAATAGTTGGATGAAAAAAAAGTCCTAAGATTAGAGAAATGCTTGGGAGGAGAGTGAAAATTACCCAGGAGGAGGAGGAGGCATAGGTTTTTCCCTAGCAAAGTGCTGGTATATAAACTAAAACAGGAATTGCTGATGAACCCCACAAACAGCCCAAGGTTAACAGGTTTATTCTGCTGATTTGCTTATATACCTTAAATGATATATAATTACAAGGATTCTCTTACTAATAGGAAGAAGTTGATGACAAAGTAGGCTGCTATGAAACAGGTCCAGGAATTTACACAGTGTAGTAAATGAATAATTTTTTAGGGGAAAAAAAGTGAAGAAATTGATAAGAAAGAAAAATTAAGACACTAGGAAGGTAAAAATTTCCAGTAAGGCAATGACTTTTTAAAATACTGTCTTGGTTGTAACATACATTTGTGTTGTGTTTGAGGAGGGAGCAAATTTTGATCCTTTGTTTTTGCTTTTCTTGGTATAATTGGATATATGTGCTCTTTGGAAAATAAAGAAAGGAGATATGATATACTTGGTTAAATTTATTTTTATGAAAAATTTATTTTTATTTTTCAAAACAAAAATTATTTTTTAACTAAAATATTTCTTAAAAGAATACAAATAAAGAGAAAAATAGTGAAGGTTGGGAGGAAAGAAAAGACCAATAAATCAGTTAATCATCTCCCATGAAGGTTTTTCTGAAGTTACACTGCACCACTGAAAAATTTTGAACACTCTGAATACTGAAAATTTATTAACATGTGGTGTCATAATGAATTTGCTCATGGCTCTTTCAATTCATTCTTTTAAAGTGTTCTCAGGTCATGATATAAGATTAACAGATGTATCACCCCATATTATCCAGTACTAGCTTTTGTGAAAGCTAGTATCAAAATACTTTTCAATTTCTGTACTAAGGAGACATACCTTTCTGGGAACCAAGGGTTGAATTATTCCCTGAGTATTTTCTTTCCTATTTGCTGGACACTGTGATGGCCATCTCTTGAATCACATCAATGACTAGTCCAGAAGACAGACAGAGCATGAGCAACCCTTAATAGTTCATAACTGAAACATTAATTATTTATTTATAGAGGATAAGATTTTCTTTCTGGTAAGATTTTCTTTCAATACCAGCTTAACCTGAGCCATTGACTGCATCTAATGAAATAATAGAAACAAACAAACAAACAAAACAAATTACAACAGGGAAGCAAAGATATTAGGCTAAGAAAGGATTCTTTGTAAAGAGATCTGGTTAGAGATGGGGCGTGTGTAATTGACAATTTGCCTTTTAATCATACAACACTTGCACAGGTCACATATACTGACAGACATGGAAGGGCTTCATTATTTTAACGATGGTGTTTTTAAGCTACATTTACTACTATTCTGCAACTAAAATATGATCCATCCTTAGAATCAGGAAGTCAAAATTCAAAATTCAATTCCTAAAGGATCTGGTTTGGTTCGTTTGTTTTTATTGGGACTTTCCTCTTTCTGGGTTTGGGAATTTCTAATGAACCTCTGAGGTATCTCTGTGGTTTAAAGATTGGACAAGTTAAAGTAATAACAAAATGGCTCAGTTTTTCTAAGTGAGCCAAAGCTTTTAAAAAATTATCTCCATGGGAAAATATCATGTAGTAAATGGTTGAAAGATTTTTCCTTTGAATCAGGCATGCCTTTAAACGCCTTTCTCTCTTATTTTTTTGTACCATGCATTACAATGCCCACTTAAGAACATTTCCTTCTTAGTTTTTTCAGAAGTGAACATTTCTACTAAATCCAGAAACACTCTTGAGTTTGAATGAACATAATCATTCATAGCTTAATGTTTTCCATTTCACCACCCCTGTCGTGATTTTCCCAACTTGTTGTTCTCTGGAATTTCCTGTTTTGGTCCCAGGACTCACCATTTTTACAGTCTAACCAAGTTTGAATTTCAGTTATACTTCATATATTCCCCCTCACCAATAACACTGCATGCCAGTCAGCTTCAGCATCAGAAAGCCGATAAATTTCCCTCTACTTAGTTCTCTCTCCTCAGTTATTTTCCAGCCCTGCTTCAGCTCAAACCCTTGCCATTTTTCATGTGCACTGGATTCTGTGTTTTCATCTCAATATTTACAGGAACTTCCTTCAATTTTCTATACATTTTTGATGATCTATCATTCATAAAGCAAATGAAACATTAAACCCCCCTTCAAATCTCATAATTTCAAAGCAGTATTCCTAAACTTAACTAAAAAATAAGCTTCAATGGAAAGGTATAGCAATCTCAGTTTTGAAGAATTTGATGTCAGGAAACTTTTAAGATCACGCATTTGGGAAATTCTGGAGTACTATAGGATATGTAATTTGAAATAAATTACATTATTATTTAAGATTCCTCATTAGACTGTAATGATAAATATGTACCAGCTTTACCATTTATTGTCCTCCTTTCAAAGTAGAATTTTGAAGACAATACCTTTGGCCATCTGCCTACAACTGTACTTGCCATACCTTCCCTGTCTGGAACACTCTTTCTCTTCCCTTTTCCATTGGAAAAATCTCTTCTACTCATCATCTTTAGAAATCCATTGCTAATTTAATTGCCCCATAAAGCTTTTTCTGGGTCCCTCAGACAATAGTTGATCAGCATCATTCTCTGTTCTGATATATAGTATAGTTGTTAATTCTCTTATTATTTGGTCAATCACATTGTGTTGCAATTATATCATTTGGTTATCCGCACGTCTTCCCATCATATTATAGGTTCCTTAGAGTCTTTAGTGCCTAGCATCACATTAAATGTGTATAAATCTAGTTATTCAGTTTGGTTAGCTTTGCAGTAGTAAGATATACAATATACTTTGTGACTAGTTCCTTTGAAAGATAATCTTATTTAGCTCCTGACCTAATATTAAAATAACAACATTCAAATAAAAATGAAAATTATAGTATGTTAAACAGAGATACTTTTTCTATAAAATTATCCCATTATTTTGTATAGTAAAGAGAAAAAGATTTTAAACTGAATCAATAGTGTTGGGAGAAAAACATTCTAAAACGTATACATCAAAAGTAAACTTTGAGGATCTCTCCACCTACATTTTGTTAATGGAATATATAGAGGGGAAAATTCTCATAAAAATTTTAGGCTTCTCTGTTCTAAATGTCTAAAAGACTCTAAAATTTAATTATTGAGTTTTGAATAACTCACAGTAGTTTTAGAGTGGAGAATGCAGTTAAAATATGTAACCTCATTCCCATTTCAGCATTGGAGCAATAAAAGAGAAAAAAACT